>NC_056729.1:1580069570-1580169570 GCF_019279795.1 Protopterus annectens
AACAGGGACTGTGAGCCAGGAGTAGACAAAGATAATTCCAGTTGTTTTATTACTGTAGTAATTTATATGAGATGAATCATTTTGAGCGGTTTCATTTGTTACAATTTATAAAGTTGAACTTCATCAAAAAATACTAGTAACAATGAAAAGTAGTAGATTTTATAACATTTTGAGCTGCAGAAGGAATGGTGTATGGATGTCACTTCCTATGTTTGCCATTTTAGGACACTCCTGATGTTTAGGTTTTCATTGAGCCCAGGGGAAGTGTCTGCTCTAAGTAAGAGGGTCTTGTACTTTGAGTATTGTGTTTGTGCTGCCAAACGTATTAAAGACATTTTCTATGGCAACAAACTTGAAAATGAAATTGGGGCATTGATTACTGTGTCTGGCAAGTGCATTTCTGTGGTTGTGGTTGTGTATAACTTGCCAGTGTTCTTTAATTCTGACCATGAGTTTCCTGGTGGTTTCCCCTATGTAGTATGCCTCGCACCTGGTGCATACCCCTAGGTAAATCACATTTGTGGTTTTGTAATTGAATATGATGATGATGAATTTGGGCGTTTTAACCCTTATGAGGTTGGGGATGAGAATATATTCACACCAGTGGCAGCTACTACATTGATGCAAACCTGTAGGTGTGCCCGGGGTGAATTTTTTGAATTTGCCTGCTGATTCGAAGGTAACTTTCAGCAACTTGGTTCTTTTGTAGCTGAAAGAGGGGTGACTGCCTAGTGATTTGGTGAGCTCAGGTTTTTCTTGCACCAGGGAACAATTTTTGCAAAAGATGTCACTAATTCTGTGGATGTCCAAGGAGGTGGGAATGGGCAACTGCAGGGAGGAGTGGTCTGCTGTGCCCCGTTGCTTAAGGATGAACCCGTGCTTAAGGATGGGTAGGTACTTGGTGTCCCTGTGGGTGACTACTGCATCCATTTCTGTATTGATGATATGCTCTGGGTAGTGCCTCTCGAGGAATAGGTTCCTGAGGTGGGTGCATTCATTGTGGAAGGAGGCATCCTAGCTGACTATTCTGCTTAGCCTAATGCACTACCCCTTAACAATGTTTTGTTTCATAACGTGGGTGTGTTGGCTGTGGTAGAGTTCCTAGTTCTTTATTGATCAGCTCCATGATAATTCTCTCCATGTCTTTGCAGATAGACTGGTCAAGCTTACAGTTGATAGAGCCCCCTTGTGCGAATGGATGACTGTTGCAGTCCTCAATTACTCTGGGACAAAGCCCATCTAGAGGCTGTGGTTAAACAGGGTTTCTAGTGGCCCTGACAGATAGGTTTAGAAGTTTGGCCAGGGCATCAGAGACTTCTACTATTTTTGATAGATGCCCTGGGATCTTTTACATCCATTTGAGCTACCACCAACTCAAACAGATGGGGCCTCAGTTTACAGTTTACTGTCTCATCCAAAGGATGACACACTCATGAGTGTAGCCCCTGCTTTACGCTGTACTGTAGTTTCAGTAATCAATCTGCCTGGTGTGGGAATAGAACCCACAGCCTTCTGCACCAAAGGCAAGTATATTAGCTTTTGCACCACTGACATTTATTACCTGAAGAGAAGGTATTGCTTAGCACTATAGGTTAATTTGTGTCGTCTGTCTTCAGGCAGGCCTGTTACTACTTTGTGTTTAAACACCTATGGTACGGTTACTGCTTGGTCTGTAAACCAATGATTTTAGAGAAGTGGTAGAACTACCTTTCCAGAATGAAAGCTGTGGGGAATTGGAGTTTTCCTGGGAACAACATAAATTGATATATACAGGCATGAGTGTGTGTGAAAATAGTAATTTCTTTGATAAGGAGCACTGAAAGACTCTTAGAGATGTGAGAAATGGGCCTGGAAATCTAGTCCAAAGACTCAGCAATGTAAACGAAGGATCTAGGTCAGAAGACAGACTTTTCAGAAAGTCAAACTTTATATGGTCAAGAACACATGATCAACTTTCTGAAAAGTGGAAGCTCTTGTATGAAGATCACTGTGCAGACTGCCACATACTGGTGGCAGTAGCCTATCTGTCACAATTAGTTGGCAGTGGTGGGATTCAAACTCCTTCTGATTCCAGCCTAGTCCATCACAACTACAGCCAACCAATGCTTAAATAACTTCAGTACACATCCCAAGTACAAAATTAAGAAAGAGTAACTTTTTCCCAGAATTTTAACCACGTTGAATAAAAAATAAAGGAACAGCAAAGGTCAGCATTGCCAACTGCAAGGTGATAGCTACTTGTAGTAATCAAGCATAAATCATTTGCATACTTCCCTTTTGTGAATGACCCCCATTATATTTCACACAGGATTTTGTTAAGTCTGCCCTTGGTGTTGTGGGGGTGGGCACATTCCCCAAAACAAATATAAAAATGCTCTAGGCCGCATCATTTGTGGGGAAGGGAAGCCAGGTTTGGCAATCACAAACTACCAAGTTTGCTAAGTCCTAATATTAATGTTTCAATCAGTGTAACCAGTGACTACATTGCTAGTGCAGAGCACTCCTTGACTGCTACAAGTAATTAATGCCAGTCGCAGTACAATCAGGGCTGGCCTTACTGTTAGGAGAATTAGGTGGACGCCTTGGGCTCTTTCCCTTTTTATTTCTTTTTTTTTACAGCAATGTTTCTTTGCTCTACAAATAAATAAGTAAATAAATAAATAAATAAAGTGCTCAGGTTGAAAGAAAATACACCTGTGGTGCAGCAGGAACTCCAGGGAAATAATGCTCCAATTGACTTCAAGTCACATCACATTAAGCTTAAATGTTGTAAAGTCACAGAACAAGAAACTTTGCAATGTTTAAATGTTGATGCAAAGCCAACTAAAGCAGTTTTTTTTTTTAACAATGAAACCAAATCTATGAGACAAAATTGTGAACATTCTGCAGAATCAAGTCAGAGATTAGGGGAATGGTGTGACGTTGCTGAGATAGGTGTTATTAGATTTACGTCATGGTGACTGTAGTTGCATAGCTAAACAAGGAAAGACCTTTGGTTCTGTTATGTTTTTGGTGGATCTATTGTTCCTTTAGGTTAATCATTCCCTTTCCAAATTACTTCTTGCAATTGGTGTTATCAGCTACTTTATGTCTGCTGACCGTACTTATTAGTCTGGTTAATCTATGTACAATAAAACTTCCCATGAATAATTTTAATTTATGACTGCAGCTTGTCTGTTTTTGATGTCATACTGTCTTATTCATGTTGGTTATTTTTATTTATTTGTTGTCCCCTTTCCTTCATGGTACCATCCCAACACTCCAGTGCGCAATGTGCACACCATGCCTATCAGCCAATCACCATAACTCTTGGACTTACTCCAGTGTGCTGCGGTTTGTTGTGAATCCTAAGTGCATCCTGGTGGCTTGGTCATCTAACCGTCAGTTTTTTTCTCTTTATGTCCTAAGCACTCCCACCTCTCTCATAGCTCAGCCAGGTCTACCCAGCCTTCTCCCAATGACATCCCCAGGCTCCACCAGGGATCATCACATGTTGCTGCCCTCCTACCAGGATAGGCATGTCCATGTTTCCCCTGCCACTCCATCAGTCACCCGAACCACTAATTGAACCCAGGTTGCCTGGGTCATAATTAGGGCTTTATCCCTCTATACCACCAGAAGCAGTACAGTTAGTTTTTTTTTCCAAATGCCTGAACATCTTCATAGTTTAAAATGCAAGACTGTAAAATATGAAGTTCAATCATTTGTTTACATAGTGCTCAGCATGATCACCATATATGCCAGAATTATATTTTCATGAAAATATAACATTGCTATTGTACAAGTCAAGCTGGTTGTGTGTAATGAAGTGGCTGATCAGTTTTTTGTAGTAGCAGTAAAGTGGTCATTGAGAACTGCCTCTTAAAGAGGGATGAATGAAACAGCCACTGAGCCCTAAACATAAACCCAACATATTGGTCATAGGAGACTCCATTGTGAGACGCACAGATGTGACCCTCACCAGGCTGGATAAGGAAAAAGTCAAGGTTAGTTGTTTGTCAGGTGCCAGAATCTGCCATATCACCCATGCACTCAAGTCTCTCAAGAACAGGTACTGTTATGACTCTTTCATAGTCCATGTTGGCGTGAATGACTTGAGACGTACCTCCCTGGACTATATGAAGAGAGAAATGATCAAGCTCACTGAATATGTGTCCCAGCCAGGTATGTCCCTAGCCTTAAGCAACATTCTACCATCACCCAGAATGATGCTTCAATACAAACAGAAAATGATTGACTTTAACAACTGGCTTAGTTTCTGGTGTCATTCCAAGGGGATCCAGTACCTGACAGCCTGGGATGACATGATTAACAAAGCACAATGCTTTGCCAGAGATGGCCTGCTTCTGCCTCCCTTGGGTTTCAGGCTCCTGGCAAAGGCTCTTGCCTCCCCATAGTGCCTTTTTAGGCAATGCCATGAGGTTAAAACTGTTAACATGACATTTTCATCAAATGTAAATTAAAGGTCATGCTGCTAAACACTACGACTCTAAACATGAAACTGCACTCATTGCAAGCATTCTTAACCCTGGAAGATGCTGACATTTGTGCAGTCACAGAAACCTGGTTCAAAGCTGCTGAGAGCACCCCAGCCATACCAAGTTACTCATGCTATCATACATTCAGATCCCAAACCATGGGCAGCAAAGCAAAAGGAGGTGGAGTTGCAATATATATATAAAAGACTTACACACCTCCAGCCTGGTCAGACAGTATGACACACAGAAGACACTCCAGGTGCAGTTAACAATTGATAAGACCCATATTTAAATTATAGCTAGTTACAGGCCCCCAACTTTGACTCAAAATACCCACTCCACCTATCTGGACCTCTTTGAATCTATCAAGATTCAACCCTTTACCCTGATCCTGAATGACTTTAACTAGCCAACCATAGACTGGAAGAAATACTAATGCCAAAACACAAATGCCCAGAGATTCCTTGATGTTGTCAATGCAAATGCCTTGGACCAGTTAGATGACACCCCCACAAGAGGTGAAAATATCTTGGACTTGGTATTAACCAACATGAGTAACCACTACAGCATACCTGCAGTGTCATTATCTTCCTTGGAAGATCCGACCACAAAGTGGTCACTTTTGAAGTCACCCCCCCCCCCACTAGGGTCAAACAAAAATACTTCTCCAAAGCTGATTACAACCTCCTGAGGGAAGGTATAAACAGCTTCACAGCCCCCTTCCCCTCCATAGGAACTGGCACATATCTCCATACCTACACCAAAGTACTATATGAGCATTTATATAGCTGCATGGAATCAGGAATACCCGACAGGATGAAATCCTCCTCCTCCTCAAGGAAGAGTAAACCTGTCTGGTGGACATTTGCAATAAATAAACTCTATAATAAAAGGAAAAAAATTGCTGTCAGGACCAAGAAAGAGCCGGTAGCTAATTGGAAGCAATCTCTCCTTAGCCTGAACAAGCAAATAAGAGCACTAGTGAAAAATCCTCCAAAGCAAACTTTGAGTCCAAACTGGCCACATCTACTAAAGACAATCATAAGGCCTTCATCATGTATGTCTACAATCTTAAAGGAAGCACCCAGATCTGCTCAAAACTGGTGGTCAAGGACACCACATACACAAATACTGTAGATATAGCCAACCTGCTGGCAGACAGGTTCAGTGAAAACGTCACCCCTCTGCCCCCCATCAGTAAATCAGGACATCCCCAGCACCTGCCCCCCTCCCCTTATCTCTAGGGTGCAAGTCATCACTGTCCTCTCAAAGGCAAAAAATACAGCCTGCATGGGACCCGATAACATCTCAGGCTGCATCATGTCATGAACTCAGGCAGAAAATTGCGTCACCATTAGGCACACTATTCAACCAAAGCCTGAGTACCAGCTTCTCCCAGCCAAGTGGAGGACAGCCACTGTCATCCCTTTGCACAAAGGTGCAGCATCCACTGATCCAGGAAATTATAAACCCATCAGCTTAACTAGCCTGATCTGCAAGGCCATGGAGCAGATTATCATGGACCTCATTAACAAGGACATTGTCAACCTCCAAACACTTGATCCCACACAGTTTGGTTTCATCAAGGGGAGGTCATGCCTGTTAAATTTGGTTGACTTCTTTAAGACAGTCACCAAAGCCATGGACAAGGAGAAGATGGTGCACACCTCCTTCCTTGACCTGGCCAAAGCCTTCGATACTATTCCCCACTCAGGTATAACAGATAAACTCTCTCAACTAGGCATCAATCCATATGTTACCAAATGGATAGCAAAATGGCTCACTGATAGAATAGACTGATAGAATTAGTCAAAATAGGAGAAGTCAAGCGGTGTACCTCAGGGATCGGTCTGGGGGCCTCTGTTGTTTGGGATATACTTTTCTGAGGTGCAGGCCAAAACCAGTGGGCTATGGCTGACCAAGTTTGCAGATGACAGGAAGCTGGGTGCTGTCAGTTCCCCTAGTGATGTTGACATCCTCCAAGAGGGTCTCACTCAAACAAATTACTGGTGCCATAAACATGGCCTCAAACTGAATGCCAAAAATGCATCATCATCCCCTTTGGAGAGAGTGACATTTCCAGAAATTATCATATTAATAATAAGGTCCTAAGCATGCAGTCAGTCATGACGGACTTGGGCACCCAAGTCAATAGAAAACTGATTTTTGACCACCATATTGCCTCAATTGTACGGAAAGCTTTCTACACAGCCCACCTCATTAGTAAGGGTATCTCATCCACGGACAAGGTAGTCATAACATCCCTGTATTCTTCCCTTATAAGACCCATTGTTAAGTACAATGCCCCTTTCAGCATGTACCTCACAAAGAACATGCAGCAGCTGGAGAGACCACAGGGGTTCCTCACCAGGAGAATCCATGGCCTCAAACACCTACCCTACACAGATAGGCTAAAGGCCCTGACCATCTACTCAGTCTCCTGCAGACTTCTCAGATGTGACCTCTGTCTGGCATACAAAGCAATCTCAGACCCCGCCTTGATGGGACTGCTACATATCCGCAAATCAAGCTCTATTCGAGTAACTCGAATGTGCAACCTCAGCCTGGTCTGTGACATCAATAGGACTTGTTGGCAGGACAAATTTGTATCCCAGAGACCCCCCCCTTTTGTGGAACAGACTCCCTCTCCATGTCAAGCAGAGTACATCATTAGCCCTTTTTAAGCACAACCTGGACAACTGGATGGGGAACAGAAAATACACCCCTGGGATTCCACCTGTGTCCTCCTGGACATTGGCATCAGGTGCCGACTTGTTGGAACATGGGCTAAATTCTTGGTTAGGCTTGTAAGGGGCTCAGGGCCAATATCCTAGTAACTTCCTATGATCCTATAATAAAATGTCTGACTTGAATGCAAGAGAAGTTGTTATAACATGTTCTTCTAGGTGATTATAGTCTGGACGCTATTTCTGTAATCTCTATATAGGAGTTTCATGTAACAGTGAAGATTGTCTATTTTGGTACTTACTTTACTTGGTTAATACTGTCCCCTGTTCTGCAACATAAACTTTTTTAGCGTAGATAAGTAAACTAATGTTATGACAGTTCAGCACTAGTGAATGTTGCTTCCTAAACACAAGTTCTTTTGAGGACTGCTATCTGCTAAACTAGTGTATGTTAGAGTTGTATTTAATCTGTCATCAAACTGAAGACATTTTGCTATAGCCTTTTACTGTACGCGTGCACACTACTGCCCCCCCCCCCCCATTTTATTTTTCTCTTCCTATTGTAGGCCTAGGTTAATTACTTAAAACTACTTTCTTTCTCTTGGAAAAGGTTTACTTATGTACCTGCAGCCCATACTTGTATTGTTTTTCCCTATAGAAGTGGTTGTCCTTTTCACAACACTGTACTAGATTAGTAGCACAAGATTTCTAGTTATTAGGAAAATACTGCGATACACTAACGTGCAATTGACTGAGCTTGGTTTTCCTGATTGTTTTCTTGGAAGCTGGCCTGGTCCGTTTTTTCTGGCTCATCCTGCTCTGTTCACCTTCAGTACGCTCGGGCTCATTACATTCATCTACCCTACCCCCATTCCAAGCCACCCCTGACATAATTTCCTTTATAGCTAAAGCTGCTTTGCCCCACCTCTGCACTAGGCAATAGACATCCCTCTCCTCTACTCATACCCCACATCACTATTAATTTTAACACCCACTCCCCACCCTTCCTGAGCCTTACCTGCTTTTAACTCTTTCAGCCACACACTTTAGAAAACTCTTTCAGTTAATTCCTGGTTTCTTCTACTAACCTTAAATAAATTGTTACCCTTTAATTATTTCTGAGGTGAAACTAAATCATGGCTATACCTTTCAAAACTCTGTTTCTCTCCCTTCTGTTTCTAATTCTTTTCTCGGTTCTAACCACTTACCATATTCCTCATCTGCTTACCACCCCATCTCCCACACTCTCTTATCCCACTACCCACCATACAAATAACTACTCCACTCCTATTACCCCCTCTCTCTTTAACCATACCACTGTATCATTTCACAAGTTCAAGGTACTGTACATACCAAATGCCCAACCTTTCATCAAAACAAAACATCAGTTAATTTGCAAATATTTCTTCATACAAATACTTCAAAGCACAATACTACTCTTATCTGGTGATATTCACCCCAATCCAGGCCCTTGCCAACAGCACTCTAAGCATACTTATACAGCACTTCCCTCTTCCAACTGCCTCACAAATAACCCATTACTATCACAAGCCTCCAAAAACCTATCTTTTTTTTCAATGAATATACAAAGCATTGCCAATAAAAGTATTCTTCTTTATGCCTGGATTTCTCAATATAACCCAGATATACTTGCTCTATCTGAGACATAGCTAAAATCTCATATTACAAACTGTGAAATTCTCCCCCCTGGTTATAATATTGTTCGACTGGATAGAAGTAAAAAAGGGCGGAGGAGTAACTATACTCTACTCTTATCATCTCTCTCTCTCTCTCTCTCTCCCCTTTCAATAGCTATCCCTGATTTCTGCCCTGCTGAAATACTTATAGCAACCTATAACCTAAATCAACACAAAAAAATTGATATTGCAGCAATCTACATACCCCCAGGTAAAAACATTTCCATATTCGAGCAGTTTCTTTCTTGGATTTCTATATCCATTCCCTTTGAAACCATCATCCTTGGGGATATGAATATTGACTGGAACCTTGTTATACTGCATCCCCTAGCTACTCTATAAATCTTTATGGCTTTACCCAGCTGATCAGTTCACCCACGCAGCAGCAAAAGAAATTCCCAGAATGGCTTGGTTATCGACTGGATATTAATATCCAACCCCCAGTGCTATCATAACCCTTCCACCCTACCTAGCTGCCTTAGTGACCACCTCCCTACCTCAGTAGTAAGACACTCTCCCAAAATACAAAGAGTCTCGTAACCTTAAAAACTACAACCCTATCACCCTAAATGAATTACTGTCCACTGTAAACTGGTCATTCCTACACATATTACTTCTTAATGAGGCTGTCCAAAGCTTCAGCAATTTATTCCTAGAAACCCTTAACACCCTGGCTCCTAGTAGAAAAATTAGGTTAAAATGTAATTATGCACTATGGCTGAACCAGGCAACTTGATCACTTATGAATAAGAGAGACAGTGCCTGGAGAGCATGGAAAAAAATAACAACTCAGTTTTCCACATGAACTTATATAAACAGCTTTGCAACCAAACAAAAAAGTAGGTCCTACTACACAAAAACATTTTTTATCAAAAATCTCTGAGCAACCCACATTCCAACCCAAAGAAATTCTGGCACTCAATAAATCTACTGCCTCCAAGGAACCCCTCTTCAACAAACCCCTTACCTAACAAACGTTCTAATAAAACTGCTAGCCTACTTAACAACTTTTTCATCAAAACAATAGAAAAGCTTGCTAAACCAGAAAATCTTGATATAAAGACTCCACCTCCCACCTCATCTCTTCCATCATTCTCCCTAGTACCCGTAGCAACTTCCTTTATCAGATCACTTCTTAACAAACTGAAACCCTATTCCCCATCAGCAGACAGATTCCCTCCATTATTTCTCAAACATGCAGCTGATTCTGTAGCATACCCTTATCAATAGATCCATCCAAGAAAATACATTACCAGATATATGGAAAAAAATTCTTCATAATACCCCTCCACAAGGGAGGAAATTCTACAGAACCCTCAAATTACAGGCCTACTGCCATATTATCCCCCTTACCCAAGATACTGGAAAAATGTATACATAGACAAATACTAAACCACCTCTTATAGGTTCATAGGTAGGTACTAGGCTATCTGCATGAGGGCATTTATAAGCCTAGCCAGAGTGTGTCAGCTTTCGCCACCCCATTGATTAATTAACTGATCCTTTGTCAAGCAGAGCCAATGAAGTGGTCCCAGGGGTGTATTTTCTGTTACCCATCCACTCGTCAAGGTTTCTCTTGAAGAGTGTTAGTGAGGGGCTCTGCCTAATGTAATTTGCAATTTTGTTCCAAAGCATGGGGAGTCTCTGTGACAGGAATCTATCCCTCCAGCATGTTCTATTTATTGTGGTGGTGAGGTTTAGCTCACTAGAACGTGTGGCTCGCAGTGACTTGGATTTCTTTAGGTGCAGCATTTCCATCAATTCTGAGTTGGAAATGGCTTTGTACGTCAGGCAGAGATCACCTCTGAGTAAGCAATATGCCACTGAGTACAGCTGGAGTTTTTTCAGTCAGGCTGCATAGGACATATGTTTGAGACCAGTAATGCTCTTGGTGAGGTACTTTTGTGGTCTTTCCAGCTGTTGGAAGTGTCTTGTGAGGTACATCCCAAATGGGGCATTGTACTCTATGATGGGTCTAATGAGTGACGAGTAGAGGGGCACTATAACCTCTTTATTTCTAGATGTGAACCCTTTAGTAATTAGATGGGCCACATAGAAGGATTTCCTAGATACTTTGGCAATATGATTGTCAAAGGAGAGGTTACTATCTACCTGGGTCCCCAGATCTCTTATTACCTCTTCTGTATTAAGGGGGCTGCCACCTGTGTGGTAATTCGTGGGTGTTTTGTTTTTCCCAAATGGGATGACTATGCATTTTTTGGCATTTAGCTTGAGGCCATGACTTTGACACCAGGTGTCCGTCTCAGTAAGGCCCTTTTGGAGGATGTCTGTGTCAGCCGGAGAGTCAATTATGGGTCCCAGTTTGCAGTCTTTGGCAAACTTGGTTAGCCACAGTCCTCCTGTGTTTGCCTGTACTTCTGAGAAGTATATGCCAAACAGTAGGGGTCCCAGGACCGAGCCTTGCGGGACACTTGTGACAGGTTTAGAGTCAGACCTGGAGCCCGCTGTTCTTACCGTGTGAGTTCTGTCTGTAAGCCAGTTGGCAACCCATCTCGTGATGTAGGGGCAAACCTAATTACACCCACACAGCACGGTTTCCGTCCCTGCCACAATACTACCACTGCCCTCCTATCTTTCACACACATTGCCCAAGCCAGAGATAATAATAAACTCATATCAGCTGTATTCCTTGACTATCCAAAGTATTTGATACTGTTTCCTATCCCATCCTCCTAAACAAACTTTCCAACCTACAACTCTCTACCTCCACTACCTCCTGGTTTAACAGCTACCTCTCAAACAGATATCAGTCTGTCATATGGCAAACATCCTTCTCCCCTTTCCACCTTATTAAGACTGGGGATGTTCTTCGTGTTTCACTGTTGCAGTCATCACACTTGGGTTATCTGCCTGCAGGTAGCCCTCAGTCGGCCTGAATACCAGAATCTTGAGATTTCTGCATCGGATGCTGTCACCTCATCCATGTCATCAGGTCGTCAGGGGTATAAAACATGCAGCCAATGTCATTACATCAGTCTTTCTTGCCGAGAAGGAGCCCGAAGCAGAAGCAGTTCACAAGTGCCAGTCAGCCGCTACCTGAAATTTTCATTTTTCGAGTTTCAGACCTGAAGTCATCTAAAGCTAAGTACCACGTTAGGGATTCTCTTTTCTTGCTCTAACTGAGATCAGAAAAAAATTAACAACTGCCTTGCCTGTGGAAAGCAAATACTTCACAGAGGTTTTCATTCTTACTGAGTCACCTGTTTAGGCCCAGACCACAACGTCCCTCGCTGTCAGTTTTGTGCTTTGTTTAACACCCGAACCATTCATCGTCAGGCTATTTTTGTAGCTAAATTCTTTCGCCGTTGTTCTCTGTATTCTGAAATGGCTTCGTAAGCTGTCCAACTACCGATCTTCTGAAAAAGCGCAAAGACAAAGACAGAGACAGACCACATAGGTCAAAAATTGCCAACGACGCTTATGTTAAGCTAGTCGCCAATCCGCCGGTACTCAGTGAGGTGCCTTTGCAGCTCGTGATGCCCGCTTCTACAGATTCGCAGGCCTCTGCTGAGACCCATTCGGAGTCTGGTATGCTGCGGGATGTTTCTTCGACTATGGAACCTGCAGATGTCTCTACCTTGGATGGATCCAGAGCTGCTGTGCAGTTACTGGCTTCTGAGGGTGTATTCCAACCTACCGATATTCATATTAAATCGACAACTTCATTTTCAACTAAAACTACCAAGTTTCTCAGGCCCAGAGTTCATACTATGCCTAGAAAACCGACGTCCAACGCACATGCTCAAGCTTCCATGCCACAAAAACAAATGCTTAGAATGGCTGAAGACCTTATTACTCTAATTAGGGGAAGCCAGCCTTCCCCTGCTAAAAGACAAAGAATTGAATTTCTTTCTGATTCTACAGACCAGGAGTCTGATGACTCTGACCCTTCTGATCACCAGGACATACCCTTATCTACCTATGAGGATTCAGATGCAGAGGAATCCATTACCTCTGCCTCCCCTCCAGAGGAATTTTCTTTTGGTGAAACCTTGCATACCTTAAGAGATCATTTCTGCTGGGAATGCCAGGACTATCCTCAGTCCAAAAAGAGACTCAGGGAATTTTTAGATTTGCCTCAGCACAGACCTCTAGCTATACCCCCTCTCCTGGATATTGTAGATGATGCCTTCTTGGAGTCCAGTCATACTCCTGACACCTTACCACCAGTTCCTAGAAAACCTGACAAGTACTACAGGGTACATGACTCTCACAAATGTCTCTTTAAGAATCCTACTGCAGATCCAGAGACCATTTCCCAGGGACCTAAAGGCATTAAGGCTACTACAGCCAAAAACCCTACCCCTTCAGACAGGGATTCTAGAGCTTTAGACAGATGGGGTAAGAAGGTATATACCTCTGCAACTCTTACCATCAGGGCTTTGAATTGCCAGTTTCACAGACTGCGCTCTAACAACAATCATTCTAATATTCAACCTACCAGACAAGTTTCAAACAGCCACCAGTCTGAATTGTTTTTTCACCAGGAGGTAAACTCCAAGTCCACAACACGTCCGTGTCGTCCTCAAAATCAGAGGAACAAAGGCTGGAACAATCGTCAGAAGAGATAGTGGAATGGGTTTTACCTCCAGGATCCACGTCTACTAAATATGACATTCTTAAAAACTCCTGAGACGATTTTAACATTTACAATTTTTCATCTATTACTATTGAACCTTCTTTAATTGATTTACTGGCAAAGGGTAACACCTTTGTCCCTAGTAAAAACATTAACATAGCTAAAACCTTAATTGATCTGAAGTGTTATGTTAGGAAATTTAACTTAACTCTCCTTTTGGGTGACATTGACCCTCCTCACTGTTGTTTTAAACCAGTTAGTACGTTCAATCCACCATTGCACCCTTTATTGAATCTCTTTGAGAATGTATGTGAATTGGATAGGTTCATAGGTTCATAGGTTCATACTAGGCTATCTGCCCTAGGGCATTTATAAGCCTAGCCAGAATGTGTTTGGCTTTCGCCACCCATTTTAAATTTATTTTGCTATGCCCTTTTTCGAGGTTAGTATACTGTGCCTCTGTCTAACAGTGACACAGAAGTGATACCCGGGGTAAACCTACGATCTCCCATCCACTCATCAAGATTCCTCTTGAAGAGAGTCAATGAGGGACTCTGCCTAACCTGGACTGGGATTTTATTCCAGAGTGAAGGGAGCTTCTGGGTTATGAATCTGTCCCTCCAGCATGTCCTATTTATTTCAGTGCTAAGGTTCAAGTCTCTCGGTAGCGTAGCTCAATGGGATTTGGATTTTCTGAGGTGCAGCATGTCCATTAATTCTGGGCTGGACATGGCTTTATACGTCAGGCACAGATCGCCTCTGAATAGGCGGTATGCCACTGAGTAGAGCTGGAGTTTCTTTAACCGGGCAGCATATGGCATCTGTTTGAGCCCTTTGATCCTCTTGGTGAGGTACTTTTGGGGTCTTTCCAGTTGCTGCAGGTGTCTGGTAAGGTACATCCCAAAAGGGGCATTGTACTCAATTATGGGCCTGATGAGGGATGAGTAAAGAGGCACAATGACCTCCCCTGATCTAGATGTGAATCCCTTCATGATTAGGTGGGCTATATAAAATGTTTTTCTAACCACTTTGGCCACGTGGTTGTCAAATGAGAGATTGCTATCAACTTGGGTCCCCAGGTCCATAATTACTTCTTCTGTACTTAATGGATTACCACCTATGTGGTAATTTGTGGGCACTTTGTTTTTGCCAAAGGGGATGACTATACACTTTTTGGCATTTAGCTTGAGGCCATGGCTCTGGCACCAGTTGTCTGTTTCTATGAGGCCCTTTTGGAGGATGCTTGTGTCGGCTGGAGAGTCGATTATGGCGCCCAGTTTGCAGTCATCTGTGAACATGGTCAGCCACAGTCCTTCTGTGTTGGCCTGTACCTTCGAGAAATATATACCGAACAAGAGAGGCCCCAGGACTGAGCCTTGTGGGACACCACTTGTAACTGGTTTGGAGTCTGACATGGCTCCAGCAATTCTAACCATGTGGGTTCTGTCCTTCAGCCAGTTTGCAATCCATCTAGTGACATAGGGGTTTATATTTAAGCTGGTGAGCTTATCTATAATGCCCAAGTGGGGTATTGTATCTAAGGCTTTTGCGAGGTCCAGGTAGGCTGTGTGGGCCACCTTCCCCTCGTCAATGGCCTTGGTGACTGTTTCAAAGAAATCAACCAGGTTTAAGAGGCAGGATCTGCCCTTAACAAAGCCGAACTGAGTAGGATCCAGTGTCTGTAGGTCCCCAATATCTTTATTTATGAGGTCCATGATGATCCTTTCCATAGCTTTGCAGACCAAGCTAGTCAGGCTTATGGGGCGATAGTTTCCAGGATCCGTTGAGGCACCACCTTTATGGAGAGGGACCACTGTTGCTGTACGCCAGTCTTTGGGCACATATCCTGTAGTAAGGCTGAGACTGAACAGTAGTTTTATGTTTGGGTTTAGCTCTTCTTGGAGTTCATGTAGGACGCAGCCCGGGACACCGTCTGGTCCCATTGATGCTGTGTTTTTGCTTTGGAGAGGGCGGCTCTTACCTGAACATCTGAGATGTCAGGGGAGCAGCACTCTGCTGGGATAGATATTTGCCCTTTTGCTGGGGGGGGGGGGGTAGAAGTTTGCGCTGAACCTGTCAGCTACGATGTTGGCAATGTCTGTGGGTTCAGTGTATTTTTTGTCATTTTGGACTAATTCTGGGCATATCTGGGAATTACCACCCAGGTTCCTAACATAACTAAAGAAAGCCTTGTGATTATCCTTAGTGTCCTGTGCAATTTTTCTCTCGAAGCTGGCCTTAGACAATTTTATGAGTGCCCGTAGTTTTTTGCTAATACTGATCAGTGATGCCTTCCCTTTTTGGGATTTTGCTCTATCATTTAGTAGCTTCCTCCTTCTATTGTATAGTTTGTTTATGGCTGGGGTCCACCAGACAGGATGTCTGCCTTTGGAGGACTGGGCCTTGGTTTTATTTGGGATCGCATGATCCATGCTTTCCTGAAGGTGTTCATAGAATGCGTTTATAAAGGATTCTGCGGTCTGGGCCGTATTTTCCACAGGCCCGGGGGCTATGAAGGATTCCACCTCGGTTTTGAGGAGTGTGAAATTTGCTTTAGAGAAGATTTTCACTGTGGTTTTCTGGGCAGGGGGTGGGGTCGGGATGTGAATATCCAGTGAGATTAGTTTATGGTCTGATCTTACCAGTGAGGGATACACTTCTGGTCTGGAGCATAGAGTCCCCATGTTGGTGATGATCAGGTCCAGTATATTTTCCCCTCTTGTGGGAGTGGTAACAAGTTGTTCCATAGCATTTGAGTTTATAAATTCTAGGAACCTTTGGGCTAGGGTGTTGGAGCTAGAGTAATGCTCCCAGTCTATGTTTGGGTAGTTGAAGTCGCCCAATATAATGGTGTTTGGAGAGACCTTCATATTTTCCAGTGTTCTCAGAAAGCCGAGTGGGGTTCCTGGGTTTGGGAGGGTGGTCTGTAGCAGGCTATAAACTGGAAGGCAGTTTTACCCACTGTTAGTTGCACATGGATAGTCTCTGATGCTTCGTGCTTTGCCACCAACCTGGAGGTGTGGGTATCTTTGATGAATATCGATACTCCCCCTCCTTTTGTGGTTCGGTCCAAGTTTTGGGGCCGAAAATCATGGTATGAGGTATAACCTGGTAGTGCTGGGGTGCTCTCGGGAGCCCTGAACCAGGTTTCTGTTACTGCACAGATATCGATGTTCTCCATGCTAAGGAGAGTTTTGAGTGTGTGCATCTTGAGGTTTAGACTTCTGGCGTTGAGTAGCATTACTCTTAGTTTCTTATCCCTTGTGATACCTATGGAGGTGGGTTTGTCTTTTGAGCCTTGCTACATACCACATGCACGGTCACATACAGTTCATCACAAACACTACAATGTCAGCTAAGAGCAGGTGCAAGCCTTGAACCTTTTGAGATCTTTACAAGTGCGTATTATTAAACCAGATAAAGGTGGGGGTTTAGTAATATTTGATGTTACTGATTATAATAGTAAAATGGAACTGGTTTTGGACAACTCAGCTTATTCCAAGTCATCTTTGCATGAGTTTAATGTAGCACAGTCAAACGTCAGAAGGTACCATAGAGATTTGTTCATTGAAGCAAAAATAGATATTGATACATTTAACTATATTAACATTCCTTTTCCTAAGACACCTATTATGTTTGGCATCCCCAAAATACACAAGGACATGTTTAATCCACCGATGAGGCCCCTCATTGATGGGAGGGCATCTTTAACATATCCTTGTGCGAAATTGGTGCATTCTATATTACAAAAATACTTAAAACCTGTTCCACAAGTTTGTAAAGACTCTTGGTCTTTTTTACAAATGTTGAACAGAATACAACTTAATCAGGATCATAATTTTCTTACTATCGGTGTGGTTGATTTATACACTTCTATCCCACATCTAGAAGCAGTGGAATGGATTGCTTTAATGCTGAAGGAAAAAAATGCCCCAATTAGAGATATTGACATGGTCACAGAGCTCACTGATATTATATTGACGAACAATTTTTTCTTGTTCAATGGAAAATACTATCTACAAAAACACGGGGTAGCTATGGGCTCCCCGTGTGGAGCTAGCCTAGCCGACCTTTTTATGGCTTACTGGGAAATGTTGTTCATTTTCGATAGACCTGATGTTACAAATTCTTTGGTGTACTACACGAGATTTTTAGATGATATCTTTATCATTTTCAAAGGTAATGTGAATGAAGCTGCATCACTAGTAGATTACTTTAATTTTACTACTTCATTCTTCCAGTTTACTTACAAATTTGATACGACTAGTATTGACTACTTGGACGTCAAACTTACTAAAGATTTAGTCAACAAACGGTTTCATTCTACCATTTATAGGAAACCTTCATACTGTAATTCTTTTTTACATTATTCCAGTGCGCATCTGTACAAACAGAAACGATCTATAATAAAAGGACAACTTATTAGGGCAGCAAGGATGTGCTCACTTGAGGCAGACTTTTCAACAGAATGCCACTTGCTGAAAAGTATGTTCCTGAATCGGGGATATCCTATTTCCCTAATTGAGGAACTAATTGTGGAAATAAAATACAAACGTAATGGGGAATTTCTACTCCACTACTAACTCCGATAGACTTTAGTCAAATTGTACCTTCGGAGGGTGTTTCCATGATTATAATAAATACAACTGATAAAGATTGTCAATTCCCAATCTCAATTAATGAGACGACATCCTCAAGCTACAACACTGTCATGGTTAGCCATGGTGACCATAGTCATTCTTATAATACGTGTTTCATCACTACCTTTAACAATGATAGTGACCAAATTAGATTCATTCTATACAAAAATTGGTACTTTCTGAGTAAGGACAATTTTTTAATGGAGAGAATTGGCCCTCACCCTACAATTGTTTATAGAAGAGGCACCAATTTGAAAGGCCTTCTTGAAAGCAAAAAGTCTAGATACAACACAAGACTCAATGGCACCTTTACTTGTGGATCTTGCAAGATGTGCAGGTACATAAAAGTAGGGAGCTCATTTGAATTAGGGGAAAATAACAAGTATCACATTCCACATAAGTTTAATTGTAATTCTAAAAGTATTATTTACCTAGCTAGTTGTAAAAACTGTCCGGCGTTTTACATAGGTAAAACTGCCCGGAAATTTTGAGAGAGGATTTACGCACATATATATGCTATTACTAAAAATAAAAGTGACAATGCTCTTGCTAAACACATCAATTCGAATGTGGGTCATACATTTCACTTCCAAGCGATAGATCAACTCTTACAGGATATTAGGGGGGGTCCTACTTCATTACTTCTAGAGGCTCGAGAACTAGAATGGCAACTAGCATTGAATGCATTTTCCCATCCTGGTCTCAATGATAACTGTAATATTGCTTGCTTATTGAAGCTTAAGAGTTGTATGAGATAAATGATTATATAGACCTGCTGCTATTATATTTAACTTTGAATATATCACTTTTAAGTGTAAATTTCGAGACTTTATCCATTTAAGATTTTCATGTGCAATATGGTCCATGAGTTGGTAAATTTTTACGCACGAATACTTTTAGCTTTTACAAAGCTCATTTCATGAAGTATGTATATAATTCCACTTGCTGATTCCATTCTTAAAATATATTTTTAGAATATGTTTATGACTTGCTTTTTATATAGTTGATTTTTCGAGTGATTACCTAACAATTCAACAAATGTATTAAGGTTGTGTTTTTAGCCCTGAACTTGTTTCTCACTATCTAGAGGCTACTGATTGGCCGGCGCAATCACATGTAACTCAGCGCAGCCATTTTTAAATAAACTGCAACATTGTGGTTGGTTTGTTTCTGAAGAAGTTACTCTAGTAGAGTGACAAAAACATGTGGAGTTGTAATAAACTGTCTAAACGTAACATGTGGAGTTGTAATAAACTGTCTAAACGTTAAGAAGTATTTTGCGAGTGGCTGTTTGGACATCCTTTTTTGTCTTCATTTTGTTTGCTTATCTGATTTCCGTTCTCTTCGCTAGTTTCACATAGGTAGGTACTAGGCTATCTGCCTGAAGGCATTTATAAGACTAGCCAGAATGTGTTGGCTTTTGCCGCCCCCTTAGATTAGTTCCCTGTACCTCTGTCCAGCAGAGGCACTGAAGTGATCCCAGAGGTAAACTTTGTTTCCCATCCACTCGTCAAGATTTCTTTTGAAGAGTGTTAGCGAGGAGCTCTGCCTTGAAGTACCAGCAACATATCATGGAACTAATTAAACAAAAAATGGTGTTACTTCCAGATTGTGCAGAAAATAAAAATTTACAAGAGTTAATGCATTCTGCAAACTAAGTTAGTAAACATACTTTGTAATGTGGGTTTGATGCCTTAGAAGCATCTTGCAGGGATGCTGTCACTGGGTCTGTACTGAAAAGGCATGCTTGGCTAAAGGAACAAGTCTTGCCTGACCATGTCAAAGCAAAATTACTAGATGCTCCATTAAATCAGGAGCATTTGTTTGGCACAAAAGCAGAAGAAGTTCTTAAAAAGATGGAAAAAAAGCTAAATCTATGCAAACTGTCAAAGATTTCTTTCAGGTGCAGCCATCTAGATTCAGTAGGCAATGCCCTTCAAAAAACTGATCCTTTCCAGTCCCTCTCAAGCCTTCTCAGTCCAATCCCAGGGGAAACAAACCACCAAGACTACAGTCTCGGGGTATGCAGAGATCTAAACAATGGAGTGTTTCCACCTCTAAACCAGGGAGTGATAAGCCACCCCCTTATGGAAAAAGTTCACAATGACTTTCCAATTATCCTTCCCAGCCATGCCCAAGTACTTTCGCCCCAGGAGGAAAACCAGCCCTTCATGCAAAAAACTGGATATCCATTACTCAAGACCGATGGGTTCTAAACATTGTATCCCAGGGATACAGATTCTACTTCCACTCACTGCCAACCCCAAGTGGGTTGACAGACCTTCCTCCAAACCAGTGGGCAGAGGCTCAAAAGCAAGTACTTTCCCTTCTCCATATCAGGGCTATTCAACCTGTTCCAGTAGAGCAAAGGGGACAGGGTTTCTACTTCAGACTGTTCCTGGTGCCCAGAAAAGAGAGCTCTTGGCACCTTATCCTGGATCTATCAATTCTCAACAGCTTTCTGGTGGTCCCAAAATTCAAAATGCTTATACTGCAACAGCTTCTTCCTATGCTAGCCAAGGATGCCTGGTTAGTCACCCTAGACTTAAAAGAAGCTTATCTGTACATCCTCATAAGGAAGTCTTGCAGGAAATATCTACATTTCAGGGCAGACTCTATGTACTATCAGTTATCTGCACTTCCCTTTGGCTTATCTACTGCACCCAGAGTATTCACAAAATGCCTGACTCCAGCCATTGCATACTGCAGGCAGAGAAATATTCAAATCTACCCATACTTGGATGATTGCCTGATTCAGGCAGGCAGTCAGGAATTGCTACTTGAGCACCTGGCATTTGTAAAAAGACTTCTAACTTCACTGGGATACACCATCAATGAAAAGAAATCACAACTGGTGTCCAACCAACAAACTGTATTCCTGGGAGCAATCCTGAACACAACTTCCCAGATGGCATTCCTCACTCCAGAAAAGCAGGTCCATTTGACAAACTATTTAACTAATGGCCACCAAAACCCAGCTATCTGCAAGGAAAATACTGCAAGCCCTAGGGTTCATGGCCTCATGCATTCTGCTAATTTCATATGCAAGACTGCATATGAGGAAACTTCAATGGTACTTAAAAAGTCTCTGGTGTCAACATTCTCAGGACCTGGAAACAGTGATTCCTATCATACCTTGTCTAAGGGCAGAGTTCCTTTGGTGGGCAGAAGCATGCAACCACAACAAGGGACTTCCTTTCACTCAACTCCTCACCGCCCAAACCCTGATAACAGAAGCATCAGACTATGCATGGGGGGCTAACATGGCAGGCAAATGCATTCAAGGCAAATGGAGCCCAGAACAAATTCCCTTGCATATCAATCAAAAAGAGATGCTAGCTGTACAGAATGCTCTGGCAGCCTTCAAATACCTTATCCTTCCAGGACAGCTCCTGATAAAGACAGACAACACCACAGTTATGTGGTATATAAACAAGCAGGGTGAAACTCATTCTTACCCACTCTGCAGGTTAGCCATGGCTCTGTGGAACACAGCCTTGAGTATCAAAGTGCACCTACAAGCTCAATTCCTGCCAGGCAAGCAAAATTCACTGGCAGATGACTTAAGCAGAAATCTACTGGACCCTCACGAGTGGAAACTGGAACCCAACTCATTCAAACTTCTAACACAGAGGTGGGGAACACCAGAGGTGGACCTATTTGCCTTCCCCCAAAACCACCAACTGAGCAAATTTTGCACCAGGAACCCTCACAGCAGAGCCTGGAAGGTGGACACCCTATCATTTACATGGGAAAACCTATCAATTTATGCCTTCCCTCCTATGCCTCTCCTCTCAAAAGTACTACTCAAGATCAAACAGGACAGGCCAAGGGCAATCCTTATTGCACCAGACTGGCCACGCCAGCACTGGTACCCACTCCTACAGTCTGACAGCAGTGCCACCCTGGCACCTACATCAGACACCTTCCCTGCTGTCTCAGCAGGAGGGACAGATTTTGCATCCACAGCTGCAAACCCTAAACCTTGCAGCCTGGCTTATCCCCTGAATACACAACCAGCATCCCTCAGCAAACAGGTGCTGGATGTCATCCTTGAGGCCAGAAGGCCCGGTACTAGAAAATCCTATGCTGAAAAGTGGAAAAGATATTGTTCTTGGAGTCAGTCTCAAGGAAAGGACACAGCTGTGCCCACCTTACCTCATATCGTTGATTACCTAGCTGAGCTGCTCCACAGAGGCCTGTCCTTCTCATCCATTAAGATTCATGCCTCTGCCATCTCAGCTCATTATAATACTGAGCCACCTCTCTTTTCTCACCCTGTCATCAAACAGTACTTGAGAGGAGCTAACAATTTAAGGCTCCCTAGGAGAGCTCCAACCCCAGCCTGGGACCTTAACTTTGTACTGGAGAAGCTCACACTTCCCCCTTTTGAACCTGCTGCTTTAGCAGAGTTAAAATTCCTCTCTTGAAAAACAGCCTTACTTATAGCTATTACTTCAGCAAGAAGAGTGTCTGAATTACAGACACTAAAGGTGGTAGAGCCCTTCATTATTTTCCATGCTGACAGGGTTTCCCTCAGGAGTAACCCTTCCTTTATACCCAAGGTGGTATCCAGTGTGGCTTTAAACCAATCCATCCATTTGCCAACCTTTTTTCCTAATCCTCAGAATAAAGGGGAAAGGATCCTGCACTCCTCAGACATGCACAGATAGCTCAGATTCTACCTTGATAGGACCAAGCCTTTCAGAAAATCTGACCAGCTGCTTGTCAGCTTTGCTACATGGGCAGAGGGCAAGGCCATTTCGAACAAACCATTTCCAAATGGATAGTACACTGCATCCATTTCTGCTACAAGCACCATGGAAAACCAGGTCTATATCAGCATTTTGAAAATGTAATAGGTCGAATCACTAAATGTCGAACTGAAATGAGCGTCCTATTACATTTTCGAATGCTGATAAAAAAATAAAAAACACACACAAAAAAAAATAAGGGGTGTAGGCAGGGGGGCAAGCACCCCTGCACCCCCCACACCACTCGAAACTTAAATATACCAACTCCGAGACCACACTACATTGAGGTAAACGGAAATCTCCCCTCATGGAGTATTTCCATGTACCCGTTCGACATTCTGCCCTTTCGGCATTCTCAATGCGACAATATCAAATTCAATACTGTCAGCATTCGAGATGCTGATAAGGAGCCGGAAAACCTACCCCTCTGGGGATCAGAACTCATTCCACTAGAGCTACTTCAACCTCTACAGCATTTCTCAGGGAAGTCCCTACCAGGGACATCCCGGAAGCTGCAACCCGGAGTTCTGTACACACCTTCACCAAGCATTACCACTTACCTATTTTTTCTAAATCCAGAGCAGGATTTGGTACAGCAGTCTTACAAGGCCTGCTAGCCAGCCCTAACACTTCTTGACTACCTCCACCCTTTCTCAGCTTTGGGAATCAACCCAAGTGTGATGACTGCAACAGTGAAACACGAAGAATATAGTACAGTTGTGTACACTTACCATAAACGTAGATATTCGAGTGTATTCACTGTTGCAGTCCTGGTTTCCCTCCCTCCAGCCCCCTGGATTTCTCTGTCCTTTACACATATCCTCTTTATGGCCATCTTTTATGGAATGGGTATTTACTTTTTACTGGAGGTGTTCCACACCATCTAATAGCTTCCTATTTTGGGGGCTCCTGACATCTGGTGCAAGAAAAACTGATGTAATGGCATCGGCTGCATGGTTTTATACCCCTGACGACCTGACGTCATGGTAGAGGCGACAGCATTCGACGCAGAAATCACAAAACTCTGGTATTCGGGCCGACTGAGGGCTACCTGCAGGCAGATAACCCAAGTGTGATGATTGCAACAATGAATACACTCAAACAACTACATTTATGCTAAGTGTACACAACTGTACTTTCCCCAGGGTTCTGTCCTGGGCCCCCTACTTTTTAATATATTTACAAATAACCTCCATGTCTCCTGCCCCCACTCTACCTTAATACAGTACGCAGATGATTCCACAATTATTAACATCTCTGACAATATACAAAATCTTCACACTGTCACTCAACAATCTCTGCACCTAGTAGAACAATGGCTAACTGACAACAACCTGCTCCTCAACCCCGAAAAGACCAAGCTTCTCCTTTTCCTTCAAAAAAACCTCAATCCAGTTAAAGAAAACTTCACCATCTCATCCTTAGATGATACAATTATCACCACCAACTCAAACACCAAATTGCTTGGCATTACTATAGGCGACCAATTAAAATTCAACCTGCATATCTTAAATTGTATCAAAAAGTCCAATCAAAACTAGGTCTTCTATACTACAACAAATATATGCCTAACAAATCTAGACCTAAACTGGCTCAAGCATTTATTCTACCATTCCTGCTGTGAGCTGCTCCCATACTTATTAACCTGCAAAATAATCTCTTAACCAAACTAGAAACCACCTATACCAAGTAATAGCTACAAATCCCATCACTGTAATCTCTGAAAAGCTTAAGATGGCCTGAGCTCCCCCAAATGCTTCAAATATCACAACTACAAATTGCACACAGCATCCTAAATAGCCCCAACTCCTGCCCTGCCCTTAGATGCATAATTACATCCTACACACCCAGTCGTGACCTCAGAAGCACACAACAAAACCTTCTGCAAGTCACCAAGCCAAACAAAAAAAATACTTTAAATTCATTCAATTGCATACTCATGCAGCAAACTTCCATTGTCTCTTTGCTCCACTACCAAAAGTGGCGAATTCAAAAAGCAACTAAAAATGAATTTCCAACATGCCTGGATATGTACTTGTCAGGAAATTACCAAATGAATTTTTCTTCTTCTCTCAATTAGCATATATGCCTGGTATCTACCTAAACTGTCTACATATATTACTCTCTCTGCTGTTAGTACCTATGCTGTTAATTGCATCTTTGTTGTACTATGGCATGATATTACTCTATTTTTTTTTTTTTTTTTTTTTTTTAGACATTGCTACATTCCTTGTAAGTAACTTAATGCTAACCAATTTCTCAAATATACTGTTACTGCAGTCTCAAAATACTGTACTTTTGCCTTGTATATATTCGTATTGTATATTTCTGTCTGTTTTTGTACTAAGTATCTTACAACTTGAATTGTTAGGTTTTTCTTATTTTTTAATTGCTTTCCTGGAGCTTTTCTCCTCAGGTCTCTGCTGAGAAAGGGCTCTTTGAGCCCAGTCGGACTAACCCAGTTAACAAATGTAAAAATAAATAAATGTCGGCCAGTTAGTCATATTTTTCAAGCTAGGTAACTTTGGCAAAACTGTATATACCACTAAAGATATATTTTTCTTCCTGTGCAGGAATTTGTACAGTTAAGTATGCTTTCTTTTTCACAATGGAGTTCAGCCTGAAATACATTTATGTGGATTATTGCTAACCCATTTAATTAAATAAAATAAACATAGGTATAAGTGGAAATGTTTATGGAAGAATTAAATATACCAAGGTTAAAGGAAGACAAGGCTCAATTACTAACAGTTAGGACAGGAGGAGATGAAATAAAAATGGTGATGTATTACTAATATACACAAAAGTCCCCAGGAATAGATAGTATTCCTGTGGAAGTTTGGAACCTAGGAGGGAGAAAAACTGATAAAAATTTGCAAGGTTTTGTTTAACAGTATTTTAAGAGGAGAGATACCAACATCCTGGAAGAAGGCGGTGGTAGCTGTAATACCTAAAGGGGGTAAAGAATAAGATCCATCAGATCCAGCGTCATACAGCCTGATTTTAATACTAAACCATGATTATAAAGTGTTTACGTCTATAATGGCTAAATGAATGGCAAAAATAATGTCAAAACTGATAGACATGAATCAGTGTGGTTTGTGTAGGGGAGGCAAACATTTGACTATATTAACAGAACATTGATGATCCAGAGGGAAGCAGAATTAGGAAATACCACTGTTGTTGATGGGTCTTAATGGAGAAAAAGCATTTGACAGAGTAAGCTGGGACTTTATGAGCAGGGCAATGGATACATTTACATTCCCTGATAAAATTATAATGTTGATTAGGAGGATGTATGAGGGATCATTGGTGAAAATTAAAGTGGGTGGGTTCCTCTCTGATAATTTCTGCTTGAGCAGAGGAACCAGGCAGGGGTGTCCTCTTTCCCCATTGTTATCTGCATTATATTTAGAACCACTGGCAAAGAAAATAAGAATATAATTGGTATGGTAGTCAAGAAAAGCTGTCTCTATTTGCAGATGATAATATTTTATACCTGATAATACCAGAAAAAAACATTACAATGTTGTGGAACATATTGAGACTATTTCAAATTGTTTTGGGATACAAAAATTAATTAAGCTAAAACAAAGGTAATAGTGGTAAATTATATACCCAGACATGAATTGGTTGATCAATATCCATACTTATGGGGACATCATAAAATGAAGTATTTAGGAGTATGGATTAAAAATGATCCCAGTGTGGTAGCTAATGATATGTGGGAAGAAACTAAATTAAAGCTAATACAAAAACTGAGAAATTGGAAGCTCTGTTATATGCATATGGATAGTAAGATACAAGCAGCTAAATTGTTTTTAGTCCCTTTAATCTTAAACACAGGTCAGGTATATTTTTATCAACCAGTACAGAAGTTGTAGAAAGCAATTAATAAAGAGCTGAAGGATTTTTTCTGTGAAGGGAAGATGGAAAGAGTCAAGTGAGATAAGCTGATTCTTCCAATAGAACAAGGCGGATTTGGATTACCCAATTTGAAGGGGTATTTCAAACCTACACGGTTAAGGCTCTTATATATATAGCAGAAGCAGAAACCTGTAACTCAAAGTTGAACGGGATGATTATAAAACAGAGGGAAACTCAAGAAACAAGAAGAGACTGGACTTTTGGATGCAGAGAATAACAATAATTATATAGAATATTATACTCAAAGTAGCAGAAAGTATTCTATGAACTAAGCCAAGTTGGGAAAGGAGAAAGGAGATGTTGCTTATAGGTTCATAGGTTCATAGGTTCATACTAGGCTATCTGCCCAAGGGCATTTATAAGCCTAGCCCATAGTTATGTGGCTTTCGCCACCCCTTTAGTTTGAATAAAAACTATGCCTATCATTTTGCTGTGCCTCTGTCAAGCAGTGACACTGAAGTAATCCCTGGGGTATATCTGCAATCTCCCATCCATTGGTCAAGATTCCTCTTGAACAAGGCCAGAGAGGTGCTCTGCCTCACATGTACCGGGATTTTGTTCCACAGCATAGGGAGTCTCTGGGTGATGAAACTGTCCCTCCAGCACGTTCTATTTATAACCGTGTCAAGGTTTAAGTCTCCCGCCCTTGTGGTTCTGAGGGATCTAGATTTTTTGAGGTGAAGCATATTCATCAAATCTGAGTTTGACATGGCTATATATGTCAGGCACAGGTCACCTCTGAGCAAGCGGTATGAGACTGAATAGAGCTGGAGTTCTTTCAGTCGGGCAGCATAAGACATATTTTTGAGACCCTTTATCCTTTTGGTGAGGAACTTTTGGGGCCTTTCAAGCTGCAGCAGGTGTCTGGTCAGATACATTCCGAACGGGGCATTGTACTCAATCATAGGTCTAATGAGTGATGAGTACAGGGGGACGATGACCTCCCTTGATCTAGATGTGAATCCCTTCATGATCAGGTGGGCGATATAGAAGGTTTTCCTAACTACTTTAGCAACATGAGTGTCAAGCGAAGGGTACTGGCAACCTGGGTCCCCAGATCCCTGATGACTTTTTCTGTGCTCAGTGGATTGCCACCTATATGGTAGCTAGGGGTAACCTTGTTTTTCCCGAAGGATATGATTATGCATTTTTTGGCGTTTAACTTCAGGCCATGGCTCTGGCACCAGTTATCCATTTCTGTGAGGCCCTTCTGGAGGATATCTGTGTCAGATGTGTTTTCGACTATGGCGCCCAGTTTGCAGTCATCTGCAAACTTTGTCAGCCATAACCCTCCTGTGTTTGCTTGTACTTCAGAAAAGTAGATGCCGAACAAGAGTGGACCCAGGACTGAGCCCTGTGGGACACCACTTGTGACAGGCTTTGAGTCTGACATGGCTCCAGCAACTCTGACCCTGTGGGTTCTGTCACTTAGCCAGTTTGCAACCCATCTTGTGATGTATGGGTTTACATTCAAGCTGATGAGTTTTTCGATGATACCTGAGTGGGGTATTGTGTCAAGGCCTTTGCCAGGTCGAGGTAGGCTGTATGGACTGCCTTTCCCTCATCAATGGCCTTGGTGACTGTCTCGAAAAAGTCAACCAAGTTTAAGAGGCAGGATCTACCTTTGACAAAGCCAAACTGGGTTGGATCCAAAGTCTGCAAGTTCCCTATGTCTTTATTTATGAGTTCCATTATGATCCTCTCCATGGCTTTGTAGATAAGGCTTGTCAAGCTAATGGGGCGGTAATTTCCAGGGTCTGTGGAGGCACCGCCCTTATGAAGTGGAACCACAGTCGCCGTGCGCCACTCCTTGGGTACGTATCCTGAGGTGAGGCTAAGATTAAACAGCTGTCCTAACTGTGGGTTTAATTCCTCGTTGAGTTCGTGAAGCACACAGCCGGGGACACGATAGGGATGACTGCAATTAGGGATGCAGACAATAGGCAAGAAAGGACTGGAATTTATTGAAGAAAACTGACAAAGGAACAAAGGGTTTGGGAGCAAATAACTAGAGAGAGAAAGGTAACTGAATGGGAAGATGCCAAGAATTTATTTGGACTGCAGGTTAGAGATTGCCTTTCCTATCAAGGATTGATATCAGAGTATAGAAAAAGAGAAAGAAATAGTGGGGTCCTAAATGAAAGACCAGCACTGGTAGAGTTATTAGTAGACTCTAAAACAGAAGCTGCTGTTACAAAATAAATAGTTAATACAGCATATAAAATATTGCATGATAACTATAAAAATCAATCATAGGAGGTTAAAAAGGATTGGGAAGACAGTTTGGGTAAGAAATCACAAAGAAACAATGGGAATATATGTTTGTCTCATGGTATACAATAAAATCTAGCAGATTTAGGATTTTTGCTTGGGAATGTTTACATAGATATTTGTATACCCCAAGTAAACTCCAGAAATTTTTTCCTCAGGTAGACAGTAAAAGTTGGAGGTGTGATGGGTAAGAAAGAGGTAATTGGGAACATATTTTCTGGGAGTATAATGAGTGGGCAGACTTTAAATATTCCTTGCAGACTAGTCTATCAGAGATAGTGGGTAAGCAAATTGATGTAACTAGGGGAAATTATTTTTCTGAGCTTTTATAAAGAATTGGAATTGTCTAAACATAGTAAAACCTTGCTGGGTCTAATTATGGTGACTGCCAAAAAAGCAATTACTAGAAAATGGAAATCAAAGTCAAACCAAATGTCCTAGAAGTAGTGAATATAGTAACAGAGATAAAACAATTGGAATTGGGATCTTTAAAATGTGGTATGAGGAAATTACATAGCAAAAAAATGGGAATTGTGGGAACAATACATACAAGGAAGGAATGAGGTTTAAAAGAAGGCAGGATTTGAATGAGCTATGTAATGTTTGACTGACAAAAATTGGGTATATTATAAGTGATGTATAATGGTTGCAACTTTATGTCAAACTTCTTTCGGCTTTTTTCCGGTTAGGAGTCGCCACAGCGGATCATCTGTCCGCTCATGACTGGCAGTGGAGTTTTACGGTGTCATGTTGCCAGCCCGGTGTCCAACCTTCCACAGAAGGCACACACACACACACACACACACACACACACACACACACACACACACACACACTCATACCTAGGGCCAATTTTAGAGTGTCCAGTCCACCTATGCATGTCTTTGGGATGTGGGAGGAAACCTGAGCACCCGGAGGAAACTCACGCGACCACAGGGAGGACATGCAGACTCCGCACAAAAGGCACCCCAGCCGAGAATTGAACCGGAGAACCTCTTGCTGTGAGGCGGCAACACTAACCGCTGTACCACCACGGCCGCCCTTGCAACTTTATGTCAATATGGTTTGTGATGTACAATGCTTGCAAATAAGATTATGTCAATATGGTTTGTTTTCATTTACATAAATGTATGATTGTCTCTGTCATAAGTGATAATTTAATAACGTATTGTTTAAATGAAATTAAAATAAACATAAACAAAGAGTCTGGGGATGTGTACTAAATGATTCCAGTGGGAAGATATTAATTTTCACACCGTTTTCTGCTTTTTTGACACTTTTGTTTTGAATACTGATGTTTGTAATAGTTGGCAATGTGTCTTGCCTGGGATAATCAGTTTTGTGTATGCAGCTGAGAATTCTTATGCCGAGGAAGCTGGTGTATAAGGGAGGCAGTTCATTCTCTACTGATGATAGTGGTAAAATGGTTGGACTGACGAAGTTTATCAGGAAAATTTCTACTTAACTGTAGATATAGCTTGCAATGTGTTCCACATAAGTCATGTTGAAATGCCATAGTTTATGCTTTTAGTTGTACTTGTTTAAATGGTGTGTACACCTGGGAACTTTGTCCAGTTTGATTCAGGTTGGAAAGCTACTGTAGGGGAGTTGTTGTGATGGGAGGATGAGACATGACTGGTACGTGGGAATTGGAAACCTGTTTTGTTTGATGCAAATAGGAGCATGATATATTGAGATGGTTTCCATGGGATGGTCATATGTATTACCATTGCTTGTAATAGGTGACAATGTATAACCCAGTGGCTTCTGGGTGTCTAGCAGCCCCCAGACCCCCCCCCCCAGCTTGATTTTAGTTGTTATAAGGTAGTCTTGGTCAGTTAGAGTATATTGGAAGAATGCAAGAAAAAGCAAAATTGAAGAGTAAGACTGAATTACTTTCCTTAACTGTAGTTTTCATTCAGGCCATTGTTGGAGGAAATGTTTGGTTAAAAAGCTCTAAAGCGCATCTCAGAGCATCTAGAAACCTTGTGGCTTGATCCCCAGGTTAATCCAATTTTTCCACTGAAGTTATTACAGTGTACCGGGAAAAAGCCGAAAGAAAAAGAAGAAGAAGTTTTGGTCAGTTAAGATGTGCTGAAAAGATTCAGGAACAAAAGTAAAGGAGAAAGACTCATTTTTTTCTTTGATCCCAGTTTTTCTTCGGGCAATTATGGATGAAAATAAGAAGTTATGTACCTACCATAACGTTCCATGTTAGTTGTCTTCTCTCGCCTTCTTTCTTGCTGGATGGGTTCGGAGCCGATCCTCGGCTCCGACTCGGCACTTGCTAAGCTCGAGAGCTAATTTTACCAGCTCGAGGCAACCCTATATCCCATGATGCAAGGTGGAGACTACCCAGATCTTGTTTGGTAGCTAAGGAAATTATGGAATATATTCTTCCAACCGTAGAGGAGGAAGAAAAAGTAACAATAGTAAAAATGACAATCATAATCATCATAATCCTCTGAAAGGGATCAACCTAATCTAGTGACACTAGAAGCTGATTCGCTAGAAAAAGGATAAAGCCTCTTAAGAAAAGAGGCATAATCTTCTCGGTCTGACCAGGCTAGGGGGATGGAGGGTGGGACTCAAGAAAGAAGGCGAGAGAAGACAACTAACATGGAACGTTATGGTAGGTACATAACTTCTTAATGTTAAGTTGTCAATCTCGCCTTCATTCTTGCTGGATGGGACCGTGTCCCTAGCACCTCTCTCCTGGGTGGCTCAATGGAACAGACTCTTGAGAACGGTGGAACCAAAATTCGCTCTGTCTCTGGAGGCCAAGTCTAATTTGTAATGTGAAACAAAGGTATGAGGAGAGGCCCATGTGGCTGCTGCACAAATAGTGTCTATTGGAAGTCTAGCCTGAAAAGCTGTAGATGTAGCTAGAGCTCTGGTAGAATGGGCTTTTGGCCTAGAAATCAACTCTTTGCCTCTGAGCTGATAAATGTAAGTAATCACAGAAGACAGCCATCTAGATAAAGTCACCTTGGAAACTGGAAGGCCTTTCCTGTTCTCTGCATAGGATAGAAACAGTTGATCAGATTTCCTAAAATGTTTAGTTTTGTCTAGATAATATCTGAGTTGGCGGTGAACATCAAGACAATGTAATTTTTGTTCCGCTCTATCAGAATAATTTGGGAAAAAAACTGGAAGATCAATGGATTGATTTAAGTTCGTCTGCGATGCCACTTTGGGTAAGAAATACGGATTAGTCCTTAGAGATACCCTGTCTTTGTGGAAGATTAAGTAGGGAGGACGAATGCAGAGAGCATGAAGCTCAGATACTCTCCTGGCAGAAGTAATGGCGACTAGAAAGAGTGTCTTCCAAGAAAGAAATTTCAATGAACAGGCAGCTGCAGGTTCGAAAGGGGGGAGAATCAAGGATGTTAAAATTAAATTTAGATCCCACTGTGGTGGGGGGTCTCTAATCGGAGGTTTAAGTAAAAAGATACCTCGAAGGAATGCCTTGCAAAGTTTATGTGACATAATGTTGTGGTCCAAAAAACCTATATGAAAATTTGAAATGGCTGCCAGCTGAACTTTTGCTGTGGAGGAAGAGGATCCTGAATGAAAAATCTCAGCTAGGAAGTCCAAGACCGAATGAATCGGAGTAGTATAGGGGTCTATATTCCTAGCTTTTGCCCAGAAGGAGAAACGTTGCCATTTACTAGTGTAAATCCTTCTGGTAGAAGATTTAAGGGAAGCTACTATGATATCCCGGACGGGATTAGAAATCATAGGAAGCCTGGCTAAGGATGGAAGTGGAGCAACCAAGCAGTGAGGTTGAGAGAGGGTATGGATTGGTGCAGCTGCCCCGATTGGTGGGTCAGAAGATCTGGAACCGGGTCCAGATGCCATGGCTGTACCAAGAGATAACGATGTAGGAACGGAAACCATATCTGTCGAGGCCAATAAGGGGCAATGAGAATCAACGTGGCTCTCAAGGCGGTTGCTTTCTGAATTACTTGAGGTATCAGAGGAAAGGGGGGAAAGGCATAAAGAAGTCCCCGGGGCCAATCTTGGGTTAGAGCGTCTCTGGGGGAATGGCCTGGAAGGGGGAAGAGAGAGAAGAAGTCTGGGCATTTGCTGTTTTGAGGTGTAGCAAAAAGGTCGCAGCAAGGAAGGCCCCACTCCTGAAAAATCTCTTCCGTCACTGATTGTTTGAGAGACCACTCGTGAGGCATGAGAATAGCTCTGCTCAACCTGTCCGCTATGATGTTGGATTTCCCGGGGATATGCGTTGCTATCAGAAACCGCTGAGAAGAGATTGCCCACTGTCAAAGTCTGAGAGCCTCTCGACACAGTGGATAGGACTTGGTTCCACCCTGTTTGTTGAAATACCACACTACGGACATATTGTCCGTTTGGACTGCAATAGTTCCCAGGGGAAGAGAGTCGTTGAGGGCTTGCAACGTTAAAAGCACTGCTCTCATCTCTAGGACATTTATGTGCAGATGGTATTTTGAAAGGTTGCCAAGTGCCATGGACCATCCTTCCCTGATAATGTCCCCCCATCCGATCAGGGAGGCGTCCGATGTAACCGTGGCGACCGGGGCAGGAGGAACAAAGGGTCTGCCCTGATGGACTTGAGGGGACGATATCCACCAGGTCAGATGCCTTTTGCAAGTTGGAGTTATTGTGATCTTGTGACACATGGGAAGTTGTTGAAAGGACCATTGGGCGAATAGCATCCATTGTAGAAGACGCATGTAAAAGCGGGCAAAGGGAAGAAGTGTTATGGCGGCCGCCATAAGACCCAATACTTTCAGAGCAAATCTGGCCTGAATTTTGTTGCTGAGAAGAATCACCTGGATGTGACTTTGAATGTCCAAGATCCTTTGGTCTGTTAACTTTGCTGAAAGTTGTACGGTGTCCAATTTTGCGCCTATAAAAGTAATAGATTGACAAGGCGACAAGGCAGATTTTTCAAAATTTATAGAAATCCCTAGCCCTCTGCAAATGTGAATGGTGTAATCTCTGGCTTGGAGAAGTTGATGCCTGGTGGTGGCATTGAGGAGCCAGTCGTCTAGATATGGAAACACCTGGAATCCTTGACGTCTCAGGTGAGCCGTAACCACTGCCATACATTTGGTGAACACTCTGGGGGCTGTAGTGAGTCCAAAGGGCAGGGCCGTGAATTGGAAGTGACTGGTCCCCAGCCGAAAGCGGAGAAATCTTCTGGAGCGCCTGTGAATTTTTATGTGATAGTACGCATCCTGAAGATCTACCGAGCACATCCAATTGTCCTTGCCCAGAAAGGGTAGAATGGACTGAAGCGTGACCATCCGGAATCTTGTTTTCTTTACAAACTTGTTTAGTTTGCTCAGATCTAATATTGGTCTCCAGTCCCCTGTCTTTTTTGGTACTAAAAAGAACCTTGAGTAGATTCCGGATCCTATTTGGTCTGCTGGGACAGGCTGGATGGCTCTTTTTGCTAGCAGTTTTGATATTTCTGGTACTGCTAGTTCCCTTAGACCGGGTGGAACGTCTGGAAGGGTTCCCTTTTGCTGAATTGGGGTTTGAATAAAGGGAATTTTGTAACCCTCGGATATAATCGACTGTACCCATTTGTCTTGAGAAAGGGAAAGCCAGGCTATTGGGGTACAGCGATAAACTTCCCCCGACTGCCTCCGAAGGTGGACAATCGGGCAACATCTCAGGGATGCTGGAAGGGTTTGTCAGAAAGAGGCTCTCTGCTACCCTGATTCTGCGGACCCCCTCTACCCCTAGGGCGGCGTCTGTTGCTGTTACCCCCTCTGCCTCTGGGGGTAAACTGACCTCGTGCATCAGGCGTGACTCCTTGAGATTTACGGAACCACATTTTCCCTCCCTTCTGACCTTTTGGGTAAGGTCTTGAAGGGGTGGAGAAACGGACTCCTACGGCAGAAAGAGTCTTGCCATCTTGTTCGCATCTAGTCAAAGCGTCTTTCACTTGAGGTCCGAACAAGGTCGAACCATCAAAAGGGGAGTTTGTGAAGGACGCCTTGAAGGGGTCTGCAAAATTACAAAGCCGCATCCAGGACTGACGTCTTAAAGCCACTGAGCCGCATGGAGGAGTTAACAATGGAGTTTAGGATTCCTAGCTGTGAGCTAATCTTATCCTGAGACCCAGCAGCTGACGGATCCTGTAAAGCTTCTCCCAACTCTTTAAGAACATCTCTTTGAAAGCGGGTGAAGTGACACAAGTAGTTCAGCGATCGCATGGCAAAGGTCGCTGAAGAAAAAATCTGCTTGCCGTACCTGTCCATAGTCCTAGAATCCTAGTTGGGAGGATGGACAGGTACTGAAGGATCAGCTAGTTCCTTCTTGGTGGCTGCAGCCACCACCATGGCATAAACCGGGACACCTTTTGTCAAATATTGCCTTTCAGGTGGGGCCGTAATGAATTTAGAAGGCCTCCTAGGAATAGGTTCCACCGAATCTGGGGCCATCCACGCCTTCCGAGCCACCACGTCCACAAGAGGGTCGAAAGGCGGAGACACCCAGGAGGTGGAGGGTCGAGATCCGAACGCCTCCAGGTATACTGACTCGTCCTCGGAAGGATTAAGGGAGGGCCTGTTCCCCCTCTGCTTAAGAAGTTCAAGGATGTCTGAGAAAGAGACATCCTCAGAGGAGGACCTTGGGGATCCCTCCGACTCATCCAAGTCAGTATCAGATGTAACAGACTCGGGGGAATCTAGATGTTTCCTCTTACAAGTCCTCTTACGCGGAGGTTCACCTGACGGATCAGGAGAAGCCTCGGAAGAGGAAGATATTCCCAATGGGGAAACCTGAGGCGCTGGATCTCTGGGTCCGGGAGCAAGAGAGTGGGAAGAGATGTCAGCAGGCACTGTAGTGGGAGGAGCTGATGGAACTGACCGTTGACTACGCCCATGGGCTAGTACACTCCTCATCACCTCGAAGGCTCCCCCATCAGAGAGACCAGAAGGTTCCCGCTCCAAAGAGATAGGAACTCCAGGCCTCACCGAGAGGGAAGGCTCCGAGGCAGATGTCGGGGCTGAGCTCACCAATGCCGAAGCTCCGAGAGGGAGAACGGGGTCGGACAAGGGTCCGATGCCACTCGCCCCCTCGGAGCCGATGAGAGAGACCAGACGCCCGGATCCCTCCAATGAAGGCCTCAAGGAGGAAATCGGAGTGGAGGATGACGGAGCCGAAGGAGGAGGTATCGGCTCCGATGCCACAACGGTCACGGCTCCGAGGAGCTCCGGCTCCGAGCTCTGTAAGAGAGTCGAAGGTGGAATGTTAGGTGGATGTGAAATAGCTACCGTCTGTTGAGATGGGCTATGGAGCATTTGGGCCAATGCCTGAGACTTTAATAGTCTACTCCCCACTCTCTCGAGGTCGTGATCAGACAGCTTGGACGACCGAGAAGAATGGCTCCGATGGCTCCGCTCCGAGAGCAGGGGTGATCTCGGAGCCGAACATATTGATTCCAACGAGGGGGAGTCGAGATCTCTTTTTAGAGATAGGTGGAGCCGAAGGAGCCGAGGATACATCGGCTCCAGCCGGAGCCGACACTGAGTGTCTAGATCTGGCAGTATCGGCGCCGGATGGAGCCGATACTGTGACACTGAAGAAGCAGAACCTGTAGCCGACGGCTTGGGACTTGCAGCCGAAGGCTTGACAGGTTTCGAGGGCTTCCCCGGAGCCAACTTAATCGGGGAGCTCTCAGGCTTTAATAAGCCCCTCAATATTAATTTATTTCTGCGCTCCTGCAGGACTCTTGGGCTGAAGGCATGACAGATAGCACAAGAGTCCTGCAGGTGCAGAGGTCCCAGGCAGTAAACACAAGAAGTGTGACCGTCTGTCAGAGACATCTTCTGACAGCACGAGTCACACTTCTTGAAGCCTGAGACCTTTGTGTCCTTCGACATAGCTGTGTCGAGGAAACACAAAAACACAGACACACACACACAAATAACACCCAATCCAATAAACTAAAACTAAACAGGGATACAACACACTCAAACACACACAAAATCCCTGACAGGAAAAATTAGGAAAGGGAAAGGCCTAAGGCCTAATCTAGGGAAGGGGATAAATAACCCGAAAATAAAGGGAACACTAACGGAAATAGGGTTAAAATAAACGACAACTAAGGCTATGAAATTTAAAAGGGGTGAGACTAAAAGTCTTAATATGAAGAAAAACTTACCTAGAGCTGGTAAAAGAGGCACCTCGTAAGCGAAGCGGCAAACGAGATCTGGGTAGTCTCCGCCTTGCATCATGGGATATAGGATTGCCTCGAGCTGGTAAAATTAGCTCTCGAGCTTAGCAAGTGCCGAGTCGGAGCCGAGGATCGGCTCCGAACCCATCCAGCAAGAATGAAGGCGAGATTGACAACTTAACATGGTTGTTTTAAAAAACTCTAGAATACATCTCCGACCAGCTAGAACACCCATGCTTCTGGCGGCCATGTGGCCTCCAGCTTAATGCAGTTCTTTCCTTCACAGTTGTCCGAGTGCAGTCTTGCTTACATAGAACATATTGAATGAATAAATAACTACAGGAAAAGTTGAGGAGTAAGACAAACTGTGAAAAAAGGACGAAAAAATAGTAATCCAGATAGTGTGAGTAAACCAGGATAGGTAGATGGGTGCCATGAAGCCCTTTCGGACAAGGAGACAGTTTGCCTCAGGCTGGCCCTGAGTAACATATAATTAAAAAGTCTAGGCATCTTAACCAAAAATAAAAATATTACAGACAATACATATGTGTAAGTATGTGTACATATCAGATAAAATTAAGTAACCATTCAGCACAATGGCTTTGCAGCAAAACTAATAATAAATCAGTAGTGGCAGTTTTAAAATAAGATGTCCTAAAGGACTACAAAAGTAACCATAACCATACTTTATGCGCTCCAATCTCAAGAATTCTGGACAAAGCCTAAACTAACTGGGAGATAGAGGGTACTAAAAAAACGGGAACGATTTTAAATGCTACTCTAATAAACTTAGAAAGTAGCTAGAATAACGCATTATCATGTATTTTCTGAAATTTGAACTCTGAATCTCAAATGTCCACATTTTTAGTGACTGTAATCCTCAACAATTAACCAGAAAAACACAAAATTTATGAGGAAAAAATCTGGATGTCCTGCAAAATTCGGGATAGTTCAAACTCAGAAGCATGACCGTAACTACTACATAAGGCAAAGCCATTAAACACCGAGCAGTTACTCGCTACTCAATCTTGCGTGAAGCTGGATTTGCCTGCAACCGCAAATTACAGTTAAGCACAAAACCATAATACTGCTACTAATAATAATAAGTGCAGGGGATTGGAGGACAAATGTGAAAAATCCAGGACAACTTTTAAATAGTATTCTGTTTTACTTAAAAAGACGATAAAATAGGCGTTGCATCAACACATTTTTTACAATAAAAAACACGAAACTCTTAATGACGTATTATTGACGGATTGCATTCTTCAACGTTTTATGAAAGACAGGGTAAAAGTTTAATGCAAAATTGAGAACAGCTGAGAGTCAGCGTTACTGTCCTCAAATGAATAACGACTTCATACACATTTAGCAATTGTCAGTCACTGAAAAACTGTTTGGACTGCTGTACCGCGCAAGCGCGTAACCTTCACAAGCCAGTGGCAGTGAATACGCGGTAAAGTGTCAGGCTTTATGTTTCTTGTTGTTGTGCGTGTTTATTTGCAGTCGGAAACGTGAGTATTGTTGTAGGTTGTATTTGTGGTTATAATGGATACTCCTTATTTTGAGATCCATTGAGCACTGCATCATTATTTATTTATTGTATTTACTTGCCGTTGTTTAGGAAAAAGCCGAAAGGAGAAGACTTGCTGTTGTTTATAACAAATATGTTGCTTGTTTTGTGACGGCGGGAAGTTCGAACACTTTTTCATCTATAAACGTTATATTTTTGCGTGGTGGTAAATATTCGTTGCTGTTGCTAGAAGGAATCCGTTTAACCAGTCAAACGGTCCATTTTGAGACTGCTTTAGAACTGGTACATAACGCTAGTATTGTCAAAAACTGAACTAGAAGTAAAACACACACACACACACACACAAGTGTGTAGGGTTGCATGTCTACTTTACAAAGTGCCACTACAAGCAGTTACCATCTGCGCTATGAAACAATTGATATTATATACTCCTCGGTCCCTGATTTGGCACAGATCTTAGAACTTTTCTTCCTAATCCTTTCTAAAACTGGTGACTTTTGGGAAAAAAAGGTGAAATTTTAATTTAATAAAAAAAGGTGAAATTTTAATTTAATAAATAATGGCAGTTAGATAGCTCTCAATCTACCATCTCGGGATGGTTATAATGTGATATTTTTAATAGGTTCATAGGTTCATACTAGGCTATCTGCCCAAGGGCATTTATAAGCCTAGCCCATAGTTATGTGGCTTTCGCCACCCCTTTAGTTTGAATAAAAACTATGCCTATCATTTTTCTGTGCCTCTGTCAAGCAGTGACACTGAAGTAATCCCTGGGGTATATCTGCGATCTCCCATCCATTGGTCAAGATTCCTCTTGAACAAGGCCAGCGAGGTGCTCTGCCTCACATGTACCGGGATTTTGTTCCACAGCATAGGGAGTCTCTGGGTGATGAATCTGGCCCTCCAGCACGTTCTATTTATAACCGTGTCAAGGTTTAAGTCTCCCGCCCTTGTGGTTCTGAGGGATCTAGATTTTTTGAGGTGAAGCATATTCATCAAATCTGGGTTTGACATGGCCTTATATGTCAGGCACAGGTCACCTTTGAGCAAGCGGTATGAGACTGAATAGAGCTGGAGTTCTTTCAGTCGGGCAGCATAAGACATATTTTTGAGACCCTTTATCCTTTTGGTGAGGAACTTTTGGGGCCTTTCAAGCTGCAGCAGGTGTCTGGTCAGATACATTCGAACGGGCATTGTACTCAATCATAGGTCTAATGAGTGATGAGTACAGGGGACGATGACCTCCCTTGATCTAGATGTGAATCCCTTCATGATCAGGTGGGCGATATAGAAGGTTTTCCTAACTACTTTAGCAACATGAGTGTCAAACGAAGGCTACTGTCAACTTGGGTCCCCAGATCCCTGATGACTTTTCTGTGCTCAGTGGATTGCCACCTATATGGTAGCTAGGGGTAACCTTGTTTTTCCCAAAGGGTATGACTATGCATTTTTGGCGTTTAACTTCAGGCCATGGCTCTGGCACCAGTTATCCGTTTCTGTGAGGCCCTTCTGGAGGATATCTGTGTCAGATGTGTTTCGACTATGGCCCAGTTTGCAGTCATCTGCAAACTTTGTCAGCCATAACCTCCTGTGTTTGCTTGTACTTCAGAAAAGTAGATGCCGAACAAGAGTGGACCCAGGACTGAGCCCTGTGGGACACCACTTGTGACAGGCTTTGAGTCTGACATGGCTCCAGCAACTCTGACCCTGTGGGTTCTGTCACTTAGCCAGTTTGCAACCCATCTTGTGATGTATGGGTTTACATTCAAGCTGATGAGTTTTTCGATGATACCTGAGTGGGGTATTGTGTCGAAGGCCTTTGCCAGGTCGAGGTAGGCTGTATGGACTGCCTTTCCCTCATCAATGGCCTTGGTGACTGTCTCGAAAAAGTCAACCAAGTTTAAGAGGCAGGATCTGCCTTTGACAAAGCCAAACTGGGTTGGATCCAAAGTCTGCAAGTTCCCTATGTCTTTATTTATGAGTTCCATTATGATCCTCTCCATGGCTTTGCAGATAAGGCTTGTCAAGCTAATGGGGCGGTAATTTCCAGGGTCTGTGGAGGCACCGCCCTTATGAAGTGGGACCACAGTGGCGTGCGCCACTCCTTGGGAGTGTATCCTGAGGTGAGGCTAAGATTAAACAGCTGTCCTAACTGTGGGTTTAATTCCTCATTGAGTTCATGAAGCACACAGCCGGGGACACCATCCGGTCCCATGGATGCTGTGTTTTGCCTTAGTGAGGCAGTTCTCACCTGGGCGTTGGAGATGTTTGGGGGCTACAATCCTCTGGAATAGATATCTCTCCTTTGGGGAGGGGGAGAAGTTTGCACTGAACCTGTCAGCCAGTATGTTAGCAATGTGTGTAGGTTCAGTAATTTTCACATCATTTTGAACTAATTCTGAGCATATCTGGGAGTTTCCTCCTAGGTTTCTAACATAGCTAAAGAAGGCCTTATGATTGTCTTTAGAGTCCTTGGCGATTTTTCTCTCAAAATTTGCCTTGGATGATTTTATGAGAGCTCTTAGTTTTTACTTATAATGATCAAAGGTGTCTTACCTTTCAAGGATTTTGCTCTATCTTGTAGTAGCTTCCTCCTTTTGTTGTAGAGCTTGTTTATGGCTGGGGTCCACCAGACTGGATGCTTGCCTTTGGTACAGAGAGTCTTAGTTTTGTTTGGGATTGCCTGATCCATGCAGTCCTGTAGGTGCTGGTAGAAGGCATTTGTAAGTGATTCAGCGGTTTGAGTAATGTTTACCACTGGCTCAGGGGCCTTAAAGGAGACCACACTAGTTTTAGAAGTGTGAAATCGGCTTTGAGAAGTTTTTCACTGTGGTCTTTTTGTTTCAGGTGGGGCGGGATGAGGACCTCCAGCGAGATTAGTTTATGATCTGATCTCACCAGTGAGGGGTATACTTCGGTGTTGAACATTTTGATCCCATGTTCGTGATGATGAGATCAAGTATGTTTTCTCCTCTTGTGGGGATGGTGACTAGTTGTTCCATGGCATTTGAGTTTATGAACTCCAGGAATCTTTGGGTTAGAGTGTTCGGGCTTGAGTAGTGTTCCCAGTCTATATTAGGGTAGTTGAAGTCACCTAGTATGATGGTGTTTGGAGATACATTTATCCTCCAATGTTTTCAGGAAGGCCATGTGAGGTTCCTGAGTTTGAGAGGGTGGCCTGTAACATGCTACAAATTGCAGAGCAGTCTTGCCTATGGTTAATTGCACCTGGATGGTCTCCGATGCATCGTGCGTTGCCACCAACCTTGAGGTGTGGGTGTCCTTTATGAATATGGACACCCCCCCTCCTTTCTTGGTGTAGTCCGGATTTTGGGGCCGGAACGCATGATATGAGGTGAAACCTGTTAGTGCTGGGGTGCTCTCAGGAGCCTTGAACCAGGTTTCTGTCACAGCACAGACATCGATGTTCTCCATATTGAGAAGGGCCTCGAGTGCGTGCATCTTGAGATTGAGACTTCTGGCATTGAGCAGCATTACCCTTAGTTTTTTTCCTTTTTGGTGTTCTAGTGTGGTAGGTTTAGAATTTGAGCCTTGCCTAAAAAAGGCACTATGGGGGTGGCAAGAGCCTTTGCCAATATCCGGAAGCCCAGGGGTGACAGGTGCAAGCCGTCCCTTGCGAAGCAGCGTGGCTTGTCCAGCATGTCATCCCAGGCAGACAGACATTGGATCCCCTTTGAATGACACCAGAATTTAAGCCAATTATTAAAGCTGATCATCTTATCACTGTATTGTGGCATAATTCTAGGTGAAGGTAGGATACTGCTCAAGGTCAGGGTCATACCTGCCTGGGCTACATAATCAGAGAGCTCCTCGATGTCCCTTTTCATGTAGTCCAAGGAGGTGCGTCTCAGGTCGTTGACACCAGCGTGGACAATGACTGAGTCGTACTTGTACCTGCTGTTGAGAGACCTGAGTGCTTGCGTTATGTGGCGGATTCTAGCGCCCGACAGGCAGCTTACTGTGACCTTCTCCTTACTCAGTCTGGTGAGCGGGACGTCAGTGTGTCTGACTATGGAATCACCAATGACAAGTGTGTCTGGCATTTTGTTTGGCCTTAAGGGCTGTGACTGTTTGACACTCTGACTGTGTGGTCTATGTGTTGCATGTGTTGGGTCGTGAGGTGGTAGTTGTTTGGGTGTCTGCTTTGGTGGCCTCTGCTGTTTTGGTAAATTTTTGATCAGAGCCTCCGAGTATGTCTTTGTGTGAGTATGTGTATGATTTGAAGTTGTGATGGTACCATGTGTGACTGGGTATGTATTGTGTGTGGTTACCTTCTCCTCCTGTCTGGTCTTGCCAGTCCTATGTTGAGAGAGCTCAGCCTCCAGTTTGGCCGTATAGTTGCATCTCTCGCATATATTTGTGTTTTGTGGGAGAAGGAGAGGATTGTCTGTGTACATGAGGCAATTGTAACATTGCCTCAATATTCCCAGGTTCACCAGTTGAGCTGGAGAGGACACTAGCAACTGATCCTCGACATACTAGAAGTAGTAGATAAAGAGACTTTCAAAGGACTCGGGAAGTGGGTTTTAGGCTGGTGGGGTACTATCTATAATAAGAGTGCTTTATCAAGGTGCAAGTACTGTAGGAGTAAGTGCTAGGCTTTACAGATAGAGAATAGTCTCCTTGGGAATCAAGTAGAGATGAACTTTTCAGTTATAGGATATGCTGGTTAGATCAGCAGTACAGCTCGAGGAAGGTAGTTCTAAGGGAAAATTTGAAGAGTGGAATTTAGATGTCCCAATAGTTTAACCTTGTTTAACCGCCGCTGCTCTTGTGTGCAACAGTGGCAACTCCGCGTTTAGCGTGTTTTATAGCAGGGGCTGAAGGGAGCTAGGAATTGGCCCAAAACGACCAATGGACTACTAGTTTCTGGCTGAAACTTCACCAAATCGGACAAAAAGGCCGCTCAGTGCTTCCCACTCCCACTGGTAAGCAAAGAAACTTCCCTCCTTCCTAATAAGGCAATGGATCAGTAACAGGAACTAAAACAAAGCCCAGGGATCAGCAACTCTGAAACTGGACTACTCTAGTTCAGTAAGCGGGAAAACAAGAGATTTTTTTGTTTTATTACAGAGATAAGGAAAAAAAACAGACAGTAAATGCTATAAATCGGCTAGCGCACTTTAGTGTGTAGCCTACAGAAACAATTTGCAACAATTAGTAACTTAAAGTGCAATAAACAGTGTAAAATGCAGAAATCACTTAAAGTAGCAGTAAAACAGGCGAAATGCAGTCGCTAGCTTAATAACAGTGGGAAAGCCACAAAAATACTTATATCTGGTAGAAAGTCACTCTTTTAGCTCTCTGCTGCTTGGATCACTCTGCAGGCCACCACGAGGATCTGTGCTGAGTTGGTACAAGCTGGAAAACGCGTGTTTAGCGTGTTTTATAGCAGGGGGCTGAAAGGAGCTAGGAATTGGCCCAAAACGACCAATGGACTACTAGTTTCTGGCTGAAACTTCACCAATTCGGACAAAATCGGGTCTATATTACTTTGTCGAGGTGAATGGCCGTTCATCCTGGTGAACGTGTTTCCCAGGGCAGTGAGTTACTTAGCCAACATACTAACAGTCACATATACTGCCCTCACATCCCCCCCATTTATATATACCAACTCCAAGATCGCACTACAGTGGGGAAAAGGGCAAATTCCCTAATACTGGCCAAGTAACTCACTGCCATGGGAAACACTTTTGCTAATATGAAAGTTCGTTCGCTGAAAAAAGAAGTTGTGTCTTACCATAAGTTCCATCTGAGTTATAGATCTTTATTCACTCTTTACAGTTAGGACCTCTGTTCCATCCTCGTAACCGATATGCTCGTTTCCAAGCTCACGCAAGCCAAAAACTCTCAGCTAAGAACCTACCCACAGTGCCCCTCTCGTAGATACTCCAGATCGAGTTTGCCCGCCCTAGACAAAGATGTAGTAGTAGGAAAAGTAGGAGGCTCTGTCTGAGCAACTACCCTAACCAGGAGTACCTGAGGTCCACCAGGAGTCCAGGCAGGGGGAAGGAGGGCGGAAAGTAAAGAATGAATAAAGATCTACTACTCAGATGGAACGTTATGGTAAGACATAACTTCTTTATCTGAAGTTGTAAATCTTTATTTATTCTTTACAGTTGGGACCGAGTCCCCAGCTACTTGAGTCCTGGGTGGCCCTAAGGAAGGATATTCCTGAGCACCATAGAACCAAAACATGCTCATCCCTTGGAGGCCAAATCAAATTTGTAATGAGATATGAAAGTATGAGGTCTTGCCCACATGGGTGCTGTGCATATATCATCCATAGAGGCTCTGGAATGAAAAGCTATAGAGGTAGTCGTAGATCTGGTAGAATGAGCCTTTATTCTGGAAGGTAAGGGTAGCTTATTCTGTTGGTAATGACGTTTCTTAGCCAAAAGGATAAAGTCACTTTGGAAACGGGTTTACCCAATCTGGGTCCTGCAAAGGCCACAAACAATTGGTCTGTTTTCCTGAAATATTTAGTCCTGTCCAAATAACAACAAAGCTGTCGGTGCACATCAAGGGTGTGCAAAAGGTACTCCCCTCTGTTAGAATGTCTTGGGAAGAAAACCGGCAGGTCAATAGATTGATTAATGGAAAAAAACAGAAATGACCTTGGGCAAGAAGGAAGGGTCAGTACGAAGGGACACCCTATCTGTGTGGAAGATCAAGTAAGGACTCTTTGACACTCAAGGCCTGCAGCTCAGATACTCTTCTCACCGAGGTGAGTGCTACTAGAAGTATAGTTTTCCAAGACAAAAATTTCAAATCACATGAATCAAAGGGAGAGCCTGTAAGAGATTGAAGCATCAGAGTCAAGTCCCAGGGATTTAAGGGAGGCTTGACCGGAGGTTTAACATGTAATACTCCCTTCAAAAAAGTCTTGCATAGGCGGTGTGACATAACTGAAGAATTTTCAAGATCATTATGAAAATTGGTGATAGCTGCTAAATGTACAGTGATCGTTGAAGCTGAAGCTCCTGCATGCAGGAGAGTAGTCAAGTATTGCAGAATCTTTTGAATAGGCATAGTAAAAGGGTCTAACTTCTGGTCTTTGGCCCAAATAGAGAACCTAGTTCATTTACTAGAATAAGCCTTTCTAGTGGAAGGTTTGTGTGAGGCCAGAAGAATTTCACGAATAGGAGATGGGATGTCAGGCAGTCTGGCAATCATTGGAAGTGAAGGAACCACATTCCACATTGGAACTAGATCTGGAGTATCTAAGAGAGGGGCATTGTGGGTAGGTTCTTAGCTGAGAGTTTTTGGCTTACGCGAGCTGGGAAACGACCGTATCAGTTCCGAGGACGGAACCGAGGTCCTAACTGTAAAGAATAAATAAAGATTTACAACTTCAGTTTTAGTTTTTCACAAACTAAAATAGACCCTTTTAATCATATAATAGTTCTTTTAATGAACTGAGCATGATTCAGTTCTATATCTGTTAAAAAATGCCAACAGTGAATGTGTGACAGACACTTTCAGTGTGGAACTTCGAGGAACATGAATGTTTTAAGACCGAATACAGTGAGATCATAGTCTAGTGTTCACTCTACATAATACAGAGAGAAGATTTGAGAAGGCCAACCCACTTAGGTTCTTCCTTCCTCTCTCCTTGCACTTTACTAACAAAAAAAAAAAAATTCATCTGCTTTTACTGTATTTGTTTTCTCCTACTTTATTTTGCTTTTGCCTCTTCTTAAAAGTACTCAGTTTTATTTATTCTGCTGCACTTATTGCTGCTTGTTAGTATCCTGATTAAATTGTAACCGTTATTCTGAGTCTTTTGGTTTAAGCACTTGGGCTTCATACTGGTTGTTTTACATTATGAAGGTTTGTGGTCTGCACTGTTATGGCAGGGCAGGTAGCTTGCATCCTTCTAAGCTGGGAATTGCTGATTGAAAGCTCAGTGTCTGCTATTCTAAAAGTGTATTAGTTCTGGTTTAAGCACCTGGGCTTCAGGCCAGTTATTCTACATTAAGAAGGTTTATAGTCTGCACTCTTGTGGGAGGAGAGGATGGATTCTGCCCTTCTGAGCTGGAATTTCTGGTCACAGGCTTATTGTGCCTGCTTATTCAAACTGTTTCTTTCTGAAATTGGTGCGTCTTGTTGCTGTAGCATAGGACCAGATTCAGGCCTGCTGAATCTAGCTTTGTTTGTATAACTTGAGCACTGATCCAGGCCATCTTTTTTGGAGAAGGTTCCCCTGCACCCTAGTAGTGGGAGTGTGCAGTTAGAACTTGTATGATTGAAGACTGCTGGAACAGGGCTCAGTTTTTGAGTTTTTTTCTGGTTAATTGGGTAACATTTTTAAATCAGATTGCTCGTTTTCTATTGTTTTATATATATATATATATATATATTAAAAAAATGCACTTTATTCATCTGCTTTTACTGTATTTGTGTTTCTTCCTACTTTATTACTAGGGGCATTGACTACAACTCTGAACTGAGATATATAACAATAAGCCTCTTTTTATGCGCATATAAAGTGTTTTTTTGATTGTATCTGCTTTATTTTCTGAGGAAAAAAATCTATATATATATATATATATATATATATATACATATATATATATATAATTGTTTCCTGCCTTTCTAAGCTAGTATAGTCCAGTTTTCAGGTTAGTGCTGAATTCAGGGCTGTGTTACAAATCTCTATGTTTGCCCATACCTTACTTGGATAGAAGGAAGTTTCTCTGTTCACCTGTGAAAGAGGGGTGCTTTGAGCAGCCTATCTGTCCCTGGAGGAGTGGTGTCAGCCCAGAAAGTAGTAGTTTATTGGCCATTTTGGGCTAATTTCTATCTCTTTCATTTCCCTGCTATAAAAACCACATTTGCCCGGTTTTGCGTGCCGGGCAGCGCCAGTTAGCTAGGGTATAACTATTCCCGGCTCCACAAAGTCTCCTCTTCAATCCCTTGGAACTAGACAAACTTTCAACTTAAGCACACAAGCCATTCATTTCTCAGCCCGACACTTGTTCAAAACTCATAGCAAGCACTTATAAACCCTAGCACTACAGAAGGACAAGGCTCTCTATTCGACCTAACCAGCCATTCAGTAAAGCAGTTTACTGTACCTATCCAGGCATGTCCAAAGGGCAGTTTCAGGTGTACTCTCCAGTCCAACTGGTGAATCTTGGCATTTTGAGGCAATGTTACAACTGCCTCATGTACACAGACAACCCTCTCCTCCTACCACCAAACACTAATACATGCGAGAGGTGCAATTATACAACCAAACTGGAGACTAAGCTCTCTCAACCCAAGACTGGATCAGACAGTCAAGAGGAGAAGGGAAATACTGGCATCACAGCACCAGTCTCACATAGACCCATTAAACCAGCACTGGCAAAAAACACACATAAATACACGAAAATATACATGGAGGCTCTAAATAAAAATCTGCAAAAGCAAAAGAGCCCTCCAAAGCAGACATCTAAGCAACCTCCACCCCCCAACACAAACCATGAAGCACATACTTCACAAAACAGGTGTGCCACGCAATCACAGCCCTCAAGGCAAAATAACATGCCCAACATACTAGTAATCGGTGACTCTGTAGTCAGGCACACTGACGTCCCATTCACTAGGCTGAATAAGGAGAAGGTTACTGTTAGCTGCCTGTCAGATGCCAGGATCCGCCACATAACACAAGCACTCAGGTCACTCCAGAACAAGTACAAATACGACTCTGTCATTGTCCATGTTGGTGTGAATGACCTGAGCCGTACCTCCCTGGACTACATGAAAAGAGACATGGAAGAGCTCTCTGATCACGTAGCCCAGGCCGGTATGACCCTGACTCTGAGTAGCATTCTGCCTTCACTAAGAATGATACCATGGTATAAAGAAAAATGATTAATTTCAACAATTGGCTAAGTTTCTGGTGTCATTTAAAGCGGATCCATTGTCTGCCTGCCTGGGATGATCTGCTCGACAAGCCACATTGCTTTGCTAGAGACGGCTTGCACGTGTCACCCTTAGGCTTTCAAATACCGGCTAAGGCTCTTGCCACCCCCATAGTGCCTTTTTTAGGCAAGGCTGAAAAGACAAACCCACCGCCGTAAATAGCACAAGTAACAAAAATCTGAAGGTAATACTACTCGATGCCAGAAGTCTAAACCTCAAAATGCACACACTCGAGGCACTCCTCAGTATTGAGAAAATCGATATATGTGCAGTAACAGAAACCTGGTTTAAGGCTCCAGAGAGCACCCCAGCACTACCAGGCTACAACTCATACCATACATTTCGGCCACAGAACCCAGACCGAAGTACAAAAGGCAGGGGAGTATCCATATTCATCAAGGATACCCACACCTCCAGGTTAGTGACACAGCACGATGCCTCAGAGATTATCCATGTGCAACTAACAATGGGCAAAACTGCAATTCAAATTGTAGCTTGCTACAGATCACCCACCATGTCCCAGGACCCTTATTCTGCATTTCTGGAAACACTGGGTAACACAAAGGTCCTACCAAACACCCTAATATTGGGTGATTTCAACTACCCAAACATTAACTGGGAGAACTACTCAAGTACTAATTCCCTTGTCCAACATTTCCTAGAATTTATAAATTCAAACACCCTGGAACAACTGGTCAACACTCCCACCAGAGGTGACAACATATTGGACCTGGTCATAACCAACATGGGCGACTGGTGTTCCACACCGGAGGTCAACCCCTCGCTGGTTAGATCTGACCATAAAAAAATCACTTTGGATATCCACATTCCGCCCACCCCCGGACAAGGAAACCACCGTGAAAACCTTTTCAAAAGCAAACTTCACATTACTTAAGACAGAGGTGGAAAGTTTCAAAGCCCCCATGCTAAAGGATAACGCTGTCCAAGCTGCAAAATCCTTTACTAATGCATTTTACGGGCACCTACAAGAATGCATGGATCATGCTATCCCAAGCAAAACCAAGATTCACTCCTCCAGGAAAAGGAAACCAGTCTGGTGGACCCCTGTCCTAAACAAGCTATACAATAGAAGGAGGAAACTAGTACAGAAAAAGAGTAAAATCCCAAGAAGGGAAGACATCCCTGATCAGTATCAGCAAGAAACTACGATCCCTCATAAAATCGTCCAGGGCGAGCTTTGAAAGAAAACTTGCAAAGGACTCCAAAGATAAACACAAGGCATTCTTTAGCTATGTCAAGAATCTAAGTGGCAATGCTCAGATCTGCTCGGAGTTAGTGCAGAATGGCACAGAATTCACTGAACAACTGATATTGCCAACATCCTGGCAGACGGGTTCAGTGCAAACTTCACCCCCCTCTCACCCCCAAAAGGGCCCATAACCATACCAGAAGAATATAAAGCCCCTGAAATCACAGACACTCTGGTTAAAATAGCCCTCTCCAAAGCCAAAAACACAGCATCAATGGGACCAGACGGTGTCTCAGGCTGCGTCCTACACGAGCTCAAAGACGAACTAACCCCTCACCTAAACACACTGTTCGAACTCAGCCACTCCGCAGGCTACGTACCCATAGAGTGGTGCACAGCAACGGTTATTCCGCTCCACAAAGGTGGAGCTACAACAGACCCCAGGAACCATCGCCCTATAAGCCTGACTAGCTTGGTCTCCAAGGCTATGGAGCGCATCATCATGGAATTCATTAACAGAGACATTGGGAACCTCCAAACACTGGACCCTACCCAGTTCGGATTTGTTAAGGGCAGATCATGCCTCCTAAACCTGGTGGACTTCTTTGAGACAGTTACCAAGGCTATAGACAAGGAAAAGGTGGTACACACAGCCTACCTAGACCTCGCAAAGGCCTTCAACACCATTCCCCATTCTGGTATTATAGACAAGCTCACCAGCCTGAACATAAACCCCTGTGTCACAAGATAGGTTGCCAATTGGCTCACGGACAGAACCCACATGATGAGAGTTGCGGGAGCTAGGTCTGACTCTAAACTGGTTACAAGTGGCGTCCCCCAGGGCTAGACAAGCACAGGAGGACTACGGCTGACCAAGTTTACAGACAACTGCAAACTAGGGGCTATAATTGACTCACCGGCTGACACAGACATCCTCCAAAAGCATCTCACTGAGACGGATACTTGGTATCAAAATCACGGCCTCAAGCTAAATGCCAAAAAGTGCATAGTTATTCCCTTTGGAAATAAAGTACCCACAAACTACCACATAGGTGGTAGTCCCCTAAATACGGAAAACGTAATAAGGGATCTGGGGACCCAAGTAGATAGTAAACTCTCCTTTGATAATCACATTGCCAAAGTGGTTAGAAAATTCTTCTATGTGGCCCACCTAATCTCAAAAGGGTTTGCATCCAGATCAAAAGAGGTCATTGTGGCCCTCTACTCATGACCCATCATAGAGTACAGTGCCCCATTTGGGATGTCCCTTACAAGACACCTGCAACAGCTGGAAAGACCACAGAAGTACTTCACCAAGAGGATCACTGGCCTCAAACAGGTGTCCTGTGCAGCTCGACTGAAGAAACTCCAGCTGTACTCGGTTGCATACCGCCTGCTCAGAGGTGATCTCTGCCTGACATACAAGGCCGTGTCCAACCCAGAATTGATGGACATGCTCCACCTAAAGAAAACCTTATCCCCTCGAGCCACACACTCTAGGGATGTAATCCTCACCACAACAATAAATAGGACATGCTGGAGGGATAGATTCCTGTCCCAGAGACTTCCCATGCTTTGGAACAAGATTCCAATCTAAATTAGGCAGAGCTCCTCACTAGCACTCTTCAAGAGAAACCCTGAAGAGTGGATGGGAAACAGAAAGTTTACCCCAGGGATCACTTCAGTGGCTCTGCTGGACAGAGACACAGGGAACTAATCTAAGGGGGCGGTGAAAGCCAACACATTCTGGCTAGGCTTATAAATGCCTTCAGGCAGATAGCCTAGTACCTACCTATGAACCTAAATGAGGAACGTTCCTTGTAATGAGGTATGAATTACTGTATTCTGACAATGTTTCGAGTTAATAGGATTAATATTTTTAAAAGTATGCCTAATTATTTCTGGTTTTCTCACTGATTTGTTGAGAGCGTATATTTTAAAATATGAGCACTATTAACTTCGGAACTGCTGCGGTAGCGTTGTCGCCTCACAGTAAGACGTTGTCCTATTCGATTCTCAGCTAGAGCGTCTTCTGTGTGGAGACATGCGTGAATGGACGTACCTTCGTTGAAGGTTGTGGGTCAGGGCCGGCAACTCGGCACGTAAAAATCTACTGCCAATCATTAGTGGACCGGAGTTCCGTTGTGGCGACCCCTAACTGGGAAAAGCCGAAAGACACAACATTGACAGAACAAGAGAATGTGAATTGGTATACATTTTCTGAAGTAAAAGGCGTCTATTACTCTAATTACTATGTGTCGCTCATCTGGTCAGGATAAAACATGAACATTCGTGGGTTCTGTTCAAGCAGCTTTATTACACACAAACACATCAGAAATTAGGCTTTGAAACTTAAACTTATAAACAGACTGACTACTGCACGTTAGCACTCTGGCTGTTCTCTCAAAGTGTCACTGCTGCCTGCATGTGCTCAGTATTTATATGCACGTGCTACATCTGGAAATGCTTCTTAAAGGTACATGCACATGCTCTGAGCTACATCCTCCCTCTTTGAGAAATAGTCCATATATGAAATGACAGTATTCAATGACATGCAAATTACAGAAATGATCTTTTGACATGCCATTATACAAAACTAATTCTTCGACATGCAGTTATATAAAATCAGACACATATAAATCATTTATGTCCAAGTTGCTGTGTATTTTGCACTAGGTCTAGAAATACAACCTGATCATGTAACATACAATTCAGAATTGGATCTAGCAACAAGAACTAACTTTCGAGAAATATTCAACTCTGGGGGCATCTGGGATATCATCAGGAATGGGAATGGATACTGTGACATGTTGTTCGGGTTGCTCTGAGATCTAGAGTCTGTATCACAGGTACGATGCTGCAATATCATTTCTGATACAGGAAGGAGATGTCTGCGGTTTGTCCTGTACTCTGTACTCTCAGATTCCACTAAGTAGGATCTCGGCTTGGTACATACACCTCTCACTTGACCAGTTTGATCAAAGCCTTTCGCTGTTTGCATCCTCACTGTCTCTCCTTCTTTTAATGGATGAAGAAATCTGTTTGTTCTGTTATAGCTGGACGTCTGAGAAGAACTCTTCTTAAAATGCTGGGCTATGATTGCTGTGTTGTTTTTTAGCATTAGGCACCAACAAACTAGAACTGATAGGCGAGGTTGTTCTGGTTTGCCTAGATAGAAGTCTCTGAACAGGTGAGCCTAGTAGGTTGTCACGGGGTATATTTCTGAGATTAAGTAAATTCAAGAAGATATCAGTATTGTCATGCTTTGACCTCTCCAGTAATTGCTTTGCACTCTGTACTGCAGGTTCAGCAAGGCCGTTTGACTGAGGATATTCAGGACTGCTAGTAATATGGATAAAGACCCACTCTTTTTAGCAAATCTCTGAAACAATTGACTGGTAAACTGAGAACCATTGTCAGAAATAACTTTGTGTGGACTACCGTGGACTGAGAAATGATGTTTCATCTTGGTAATAACAGGGCTGGATGTTAGTTTAGGTAGCAAATCGATCTCAAACCAATTTAAATAAGAGTCTGCCAGCACTAAGTGATGTTGACTGTTCCACTCAAATATGTCACTTGCTACTGTTGACCAATGTAGTTCAGGAAGTTGAGTTAGCTGAAGTGGCTCATTTTGCAAATGCGGCTTAGTACTGTTGCACACTGAACAAGAAGAAAGCACTTTATCGATATCTTTTGCTATAGAAGGCCAAAGTACTAGTCCACTCGACCTTCTTTTGGTAGAATCAGAACCTGGGTGGTCACGATGCAAAATCTGAATGTATTCATGTTGTGAGGAAGTAGGAACAATAACTTTTGGACCTTTGAAAATTATATCATCTTCCATCAGCATCTCATCTTTGCATGGAAAGTAAGGTTGTGCTTTTGGCAGTACACAGGATTGCTTTCAAGACCATCCCACATTGATGAAGTGGTTGAGCTTTTGCAAAATTGGATCAGTCTTTGTATAGTCTCTCAGCTCATCAAGTCTCATGTCAAAAAATTATGCACTTCCATGACATCAAAGTCAAAATTCTCTGCATCAAGCTGTTCCATGGTATTTCTGGGCGATCTGGATAAGATATCAGCCAGATAAAGAAGTTTACCGTTTGTATAGACCATTTTGAAATTATACTTTTGCAATTTGAGCATCATTCTTTGTAGTCTCGCTGGAGCGGAATGCATGGGCTTCTTTAAAATAGTGACTACAGGTTGATGGTCAGTTTTGGCCATAAATATAATCATGGAACTTTGAGCATGTGAACACAATTGCCAAAAGTTCCTTCTCAATTTCAGCATATTGCATCTCAGTTTGGGTACGAGTTCTAGATGCATAGGCAACAGGTCTGCCCTCTTGAAGAATAACTGCACCAAGACTGAACTTTGAAGCATCATAGGAAAGAACTACTTGTTTGTGGACATCATAGTACCTTAATGTAGGCGGGTTAGTAATTTGCTGTTTGAGGTTATCAAATGCTCTCTGGTGTTGTTCTAACCAAGACCATGCAACATTTTTGCGTGTCAGCTCTCTCAAAGGTGCTGATAACTCACTAAAGTCAGGGATAAATTTGCCCAAATAGTTAACCATACCAAGAAAACGCTGTAAGGCTTGGACATTGTTTGGACTGGACTTGGTATCTCAAGAATGTCTGCTTGCTTGGAAGGATCTGGTCGTAAGCCTGTACTGGTAAATAATTGACCTACATAAGTAACTTTTGGTAATCTGAATTTGCACTTCAGGGGATTGAACTTTAAATTCACTTAACACGCTCTGTCCAGACCTTTTCAGAGGTTTCTGACAAGCTCTGTTTCACCATTACCTCCAAGCAGTAAATCATCAACTATTACTGCACACGAGTACCCTGAAAAGATTTGCTCCATTGCACGCTGAAAGACTTCACTGGCAGAATTTATTCCAAAAGGCATCCTGAGGAATTTGTATCTACCAAATGGGGTATTGAATGTAGTCAGTAGTGAAGATTTGCAATCAAGCATCACTTGCCAAAATGAACTCTTTGCATCTAAGACAGAAAAAAACAGTGGCATTTGGCATGAAGGTGGCAATCTCCTCGGCTGTACACATAGGATGATGAGGTCTTTTTAATGCCTTGTTCAAGTCTCTTGGGTCAGTGCATATTCTGATTTCGTCTGAAGTTTTCTTATGAGCAGCTACCATGGAAGATACCCACTCAGTTGGTTCTGTAACTGGACAAATCACACCTTGATGCACCATTTTGTCTAACTGGACTTTGACTTTGTCCTGCATAGCTATTGGAACTCTTGCTGGTCTGACCACTGGACTGACCTCTGGGTCTAACTTCATGGAGTACACAACTGGAAGTTTGCCTAGCTTGTTGTTGAAAGCATCAGCATATGCTGAGAAAATAGCATTACTGAAGCTGGAACTGGGACATGTGCTTACATGATGAACTTCTTTGGTAAAAGAAAGCAGTTTCATTCTCAAACTGTCTCTGAGACCTAATAATGACTGCACGGGTCTTCGGACTACATAAAATTGCAAGTTGTAACTGTTCCCAGCTGGATAGCATGAAAGCATTACTGAGCCTTCGGTTTGAATCTCTTCACCTTCATAAGCAACAAGCTTCGTACAACTGACCAAATTAAGTTGCTCACCAGCCCTCACTTTAGCAAATGTTTCTGCTGACATTAAATTACACTTTGAACCAGTGTCTACTTTGAGCTCTGTGGGTTTACCATTGATCAGGACAGTACAAAATACTTCGACCTTTGCCAATAAATCTACTGCATTAATCTTTTCACTGACCACTGATACACCATCTACATAGACGGTAGGGTTGCAGCTGTCTGTGATCAACTTGCTGTTTTGAGTGACCTTACTTAATAACTGAATGAGGCTTGCTTGATTTACAAAAAACATTTAAAAAATGGTTCCATATTTTACACTTACGGGATTGCTGATGAAATGTTAAGAACATCTCTCTTTTAGGCTCATGATTGGCTCCACAACTATGACAGTCAACAATAAGACTTGACTTGGGTTTTGCTGACTGACTCTTTTACTGCACTGAGCACGCACTTTTTACTGAGCTATTCTTGGAACTTGCTAGAAAGCTCCGGTTATTTCTTGACACACCCACAGGGGTGCTGCTGCCATGTGCTTAGGCCTGTTTCTGCTTGCCACGTGTTGCATGCTGTCTGTGTTTGCTACAGAGACTGTTGAAACCATGCTTTTATCACTTGCGAGCATACGTGCGTGCCTTTCTGTGAGCTCATGGATTTGACAAATCTCTATGACTTTGCTTAATGTAAAATCACTGTCATGAAGCAAAATCTTTCTCACTGCAGCATTATTAACACCACACACAAGCGTGTCCCCAATTAACTCGTCTTTCAAGTCCCCAAATCTGCATGTTTTAGCCTTATTTCTCAAGGCAGTGATATAAGCTACAAAAGTTTCACCTGGCTTTTGGTCTCTTGTATAAATTATGTGCCTCTGTAATATAACATTTGTCTGCAGGTTGCACATTTCTCTAAATGTACATTTTAAGCACTCAGGGTCCTCCCTTGATTCATCCGGTACCACAGTATGACGGTTCTCCCCACTCCTGCATATATTTTTGGTCCATACACAAATGAACGCTGTCTTTCAATAGCATCTGACCCAGCTATGTTAAGCAGAATGAACGCTCTTGTACATGCGTTTTTATCAGAAAAAGCTGCTTGTATGAAAATATTGTATTCCTGGCCAAATACTCTCCAATTCTGTGCTATATTATGATTAGACATAAGTGGACCTGGTCTGTGAATTGCCTCTGCCATATCAACACACAATAGTGAAGGTGCTTGAAATTAAGTACAGACATACACGCATATATATGCCAGTACTTGTAATTATGCCCAATAGCAAAGCAATCTCTTTGAAATAACTGCACTCTGCCAAATAAATCTCTGTAGCACAAGAACACTCTGAAATCACTGTACTTTATGAACCCACTCCTTATCAATGTAAGAAATATTGTGAAATGACTATACTTTACAAATAAACTGTACACGTCAGAAAAAGCTCAGAGTAAGAAACACTTTGAGATGAATCCACTTTGCGAATAAACTGTACACAGCACAAGTACCTTTCAAAATGGCTGAACTTTGCGGAATAACTCTGTACAGTGTAAGAAACAATCTGAAATGGTGGCTTTCTACTAATAAAATGCACACAGCACAATAAACTTTTCGAAATGGATGTACGTTGACTGCACTTTGCAATATAACTGTACTTTGCACACAGCAAACTCTTTGAAAAAATTGCACTGTAATAAAGCACACACTCTGCAAACACTGCACACTCTGAGATACTTCGAACAACTGTAGTTATGCTTTGAATGGCTTCAGTCCATGCAAAATAGTAGTTTGTGCCCCACTTTACTAAAAAACATGCAGTCACCTTGCTCGTTAAGCTTAATTTGCCCTTTTTGTTGTACTTCTTATGCCCTTTTAATCTTTTATCATGCTCATTTTACTTTTCCTGCGCCCGTTTTACCTTAAACATGCTTGTTATGCAAACCAAAGGTAATTCTGAGCCCCATATGAATGGTTTTGCTAGTTTTATCAAATATCGTGGTTTTGAACATTTTGCTTAATTAATAATGTGGTTTCTGCTTTTTGTTTGTATAATAATATGTTTTTGTGCTACTTGTTTGATTAATAATGCATTTTATGCCTTATAAAGGTGCTGTTTCATTTTTTTGCCAAATAAATCGTTTGAGCAGTTTTCTTTACTTTTAGCTGGTTTCTGGCCTGTTTTGTTTCACCCAACCTGCTTAGTCTGCCTTCACCTTCAACTCTGCACCTCATGGTTTGAAGAAGTTGTTCTTCTAATCCCGGTTCTGACACCATGACACTCATTTGGTCAGGATAAAACAGACAAACTTTCATGGGTTCTGTTCAAGCAGCTTTATTACACACAAACACATCAGAAATGAGGTTTTGTAACTTGAACGTAAATAAACTTATAAACTGACTAACGCACTCATACATGTTAACACTGTGGTTGTTCTCTCAAAATGGTACTGCTGCCTGCACATGCTCAGTACTTATATGCACATGCTACAGCTGGAAATGCTTCTTAAAGGTACATACACATGCTCTGATATGCATTATGTATTAAATGTAATTCACCACCTTTTTTCTAAAAGTCACCGTTTTTAAGAGGGACGGAGCTAAAATGTGAGTCAAAATCAGGGATATTTGAGAGGTAATTGAAATGTATCTGGCAGTTGCCTCCGTTAAACAGACCTCCACACTTCCCACAGATCATGCATTGTCCACCCACCACCATTCATCCCCCTCTTACACTTCAAATGCATATGTCCCAAAGAAGTTTTGGGTTTGTGTGACAATATTTCAACTGACAACCCACCTGGATCTGTCAACATATACCACTGGTAAATATTTCACTGCAGAGAACATCTATGTCTTTTTCTCACCCACATATGCAATCTATGTCTCATACAAAATATCATGCCAGAGATTTAGAAAACTGCTTTAATTGAACCCCACCCAATTAACCAAAAAGATACCCCTCACTTCCATCCAATATCCATCCTCACAATTCTGGGCGAACTACTGGAAAAGATGGTCTACATCCAACTCTATCTCTAAATCCAGCAGTACTACCTGGTCTCCTTCAAACAACATGGACTCTGGCATGGACGAAGTACTACGACAGTACTTTGGTTCCTAACTGATGACATCCTGCTAAACTGATAGTGGCCTATTTACAGGTGCCCTATTTGTAGACCTGACAAAGGTATTTGACCTGAACGACCACTGTTTTCTGCAAAAAAAACTAAATTAAATTGGTATCAGTCCAAACCTTACTCCCTGGTTTAAAAACTTTTGCACTGACATACATTTCAGAGTTAAAATAGGATCCTCCAATTGAGAATCTGCACTTATTACCAAAGCTGTATGAGAAGGATCCATTATTGCCACCCTTCTCTTCTCCATATTAAACTTCCTTGTGACCTCCCCCATCTACCACTTCTCCTCTATGCTGATGGCATGGCTGTCTACCAATCAGGTCACTGTCATACCAATTCACTGCCAACTCCAGTCAGACCCATGGCTCATAAACCATTAACTATTTTTCAACCCCACCAAGACCAAAACTATGCTTTTTGGAATGCCACAGAAAATTCATGAAGCATCTAACTTTTATTATCTTTGATCTACATAATCATTCCTCAGAGACAATATCTACCTTAAAATACCTAGGACTATGTCTTGATCTGTCATCACACTTCCATTTCCACGTAGACAAAAAGAGAAGCAAAATAAACTCCCTCCTCTTTTGGGCTAATCTCCCCTTTTTTATCTTTACAAACCGGTATAGCCATTTGCAAGGGAATTATCCTTTCTAAACTTGAATATGGGCTCCCACACTCCAGACTACCTCTAACAGCATCTGTTGATTCATTACAGACTCATCTGTCTATAAGCATCACCCTAGAAAAAGCCAAATAGCTACCCGTAAAACAAAGATCTAAGCTACTTTTAGGATCCCACCTTTACAAACTACTCAATATCCACACATTTACTCCCCTTTTGATTAGACTTCATGGAAAAACCTACCCATACAACTTGAGGCACTACTCACAAGTCACACCAACTCTTGTTATCCCTATAAACAAATTGCACAGCACTGCTCATGCTTTCTCCTCTCAGGCACCCACTCTTTGGAAAGCTCTCCCCATTAACATTGAGAAAATTAACACTTATTCCCAGTTCAGAATGCAACTGAAAAAGCACTTCTTCATCCAAACTAAATACCCCTGCTTCAACATAGGACATATCACCTAATCTGCATCTTTTCCAAGTCTCTTTTCCTTTTTCAAGATTTCATGAAGATTGACCCACTTTAGAAACCACTATATTTACATTGTACATAGCTATCTGCTTGATGGTACATTGCACAGTCCTTGTTCATTACAATGTAGATAAATATTTTTTCTATGCAGTTAATCTTAGCTACTCTGTTATTGCTTACATTTCTGTATTTTTTTTGTTTGGGAAATGCTTTTTATTTCACCTAAAATTGGTCAGTATCGATCAGTGCACTGAAGGACCTCCAAGATGGCTGCATACTGATCAACAGCTTGATTTCAGTTCTCCCAATCTGAAAAAATAAACTGAGAGATAAGAGCCAGAAAAATCTGCAAGTTTTAGTAAATTAATTTACTAGCTAGTAAGTAAACTGCCTGGATGCCAGCAAAGAAGAAACTTAGAGAGCCTGGAAGAAAAACAGATAGAAAGGGTGTAGAGAAAACACAGTGACTGGGAAAAATCCAGCAGTTGTTCAACAAAAAGCAGTTCAGGCTCCAGCTTTGGTGCAAGACATAACTTCCACTAATCTAGATGAAAGAAAATCAGAGCTCAGCGTGGAGCTGATTAAAATACATGTATCAACTGAAATAGAAAATGCTGGAAAAATGGAAGAAGCTTAAAACAGCTATTCATATGAACTGATAAAACTGTAAAAATCAGAGGTAGAAATGAAAAAAAGGCTGTGTGAGTATGAGACTGCTCAAGAAGAGCTTTTTCAAAAAATGGTAGAGTTAGAGGACAGAGCACACAGGGAAAACCTGAGATTTTCTGTTGTACCGTAGAATCTGACAGGAACAGACTGTACTAATATTACAAAAGCACAGATAAGCAATTGAGCAGGAATTATAGGTTCATAGGTAAGTACTAGGATAGCTGTCCTTGTGGGCATTTAATTTCAGCCCATGATTTTGGCACCTATTATTTATTGGGGACAAACCTTCCTGCAGGATGGCTAAGTCATTTGGGGATTCAATGTCTACTGCTGTCTTGCAGTCATCTGCAAACTTAGTCAGCTAGATCCCTTTGGTATTAGTGCAAGTGTTTGTGGGTTAGGGTTAGAGCAAGGGCTAGCTAAAAAGCAATAGATTAAGTGTTATGCATGCCTACTGCTGCATGTGGTATTTATCTCCGTATCTTGTTTAGTGGCAGTGTTTTGGAAAGGGTTTTTTCTAAGGTAAGGCTTAGAGGTAGCATGCCTTAGTAAGGTGGTAAAGTGAATGAAGCCCTCTGCTTAGATTTTCCCTCACTGAACCTTGTTCTGCGTACCGATGACATCCTACTACTTGATTCAGATCAATCAAGCAACACCCTTAAATCCAATCTTTAAATTAGCGTCATTGATCTCTGCAAGTGGTCCTTTACAGACAAGCTAGTTATTAACCCCAAAAACTAATGTTATTGTCTTTTCGAGCTTGGAACCATTGACACTAAAAAGACCACAGTAGTAATCATCTTTATTAATGTCACCAAACAAAAAGTATCAACAATGTATTCTGGACTCTTGCTTAAACTTTACATCTCACACTGACAAAAAAAAAAAAGTGTTGTCGCACTTCGTTATGCTAAAAAAACTCCCACCTCCTAACCCCCAAAGCACACATTGCTGTTGCAAGAAATGTACTCATTCCTAAATTTGCCCCTACTATGCTTTCACTCAACCTACAATACACACAATCAACAGACTGTTGAAAACAGGATTTGCAGAGTTGTAGTCCTAGATGATGCTTCATATCATTGTGAGGCACTAAAAGGCATCAGTTGGCTCCCTATGTCACTGAGGGCCACCCTCTGCCTTGGTACTCCTTTTTTTAATTTATTTTTTAATCTTGAAATGTAGATATTGCTTTTCATTGAAAGTAAATTTGCCAAGTAAAGAACAAAACTACTCCCCAAGAAGTACTGAGGAGAAAACCCTATCCTTGTCCATTCAACCTTTCAAATCATCTATAGGAAAAAGGACCTTCTCTAGATTGGGGCATCTCCCTGTCAAATTAATTGACAAATCAACAAACTTTTGGGGCTTTCAAAACTGCATTAATAGTAGATATTATATATTTATTTTATTTTACATTTGTTGACTGGGATAGTCTGACTGGATACATGTCCATTTTCAGCGGAGGCCCGGGGAGAAAAGCTCCAAGATAATAATACACATTGAACATTTAGTAAATGCTAGTTTCAAGCAGATTACAGTCATAAGCAATACCAGCATTTAGCACATATAGTTGTTGTTGTTTTTGTGTCTTTTGGCTTTTCCCGGTTAGGGGTCGCCACAGCAGAACTCCGGTCCGCTAATGATTGGCAGTTGATTTTTACGTGCTGAGTTGCCAGCCGTAACGCACAACCTTCAACGAAGTTACGCCCATTCACGCATGTCTCCACACAGAAGACGCTCTAGCTGAGAGTCGAACCGGTCAGCGTCTTACTGTGAGGCAACAACGCTACCGCAGCACCACCACCGCGGATATTTTAGCACATATAGTACTTATTATAAAACACTTTACAAAACATAACATTATTTTCAAAGTTAAACATACATAACATTACATTCAGGTTTAAGACGCACTGAGCAGCAGTTATACAATTGACCCTTCCTGAAATGGAGTGGTAGAAAAAAGTTAGAAGTAGTTGAAGGTAAGACACCTAAGAAATAGAGAGGTCACTAGTTGGGGTTGGTGCAAGGACATAACCAATGAGTTTTAAAGTATTTCTTGAGTTTGTTTTGAATTGAGTTAGTGAGGGTTCTAGGGTGAAGTCAGCTGGGAGTCTGTTCCATATTTTTCCGACAGAGTTGGCAAACAGAGAGTCCCCAGCTTAGTAGTTGGATTTGTATGTTTGAACTAGGAGTCTAGTGGATGATCACAGTTGCCGGGTGCTGGTTTAGGGGCTGATAATATTTTTTTAGTGCAGGTGTATTTTCTGGTTGGTAAAGGACTTTATGTGCCACTATTAGCTGGATGAACTGCAGTAGGCTTGGCAGTTCAAGCCATCCTAGGCGATTTAGGTTGTGACAGTGGTGTGTCCGGTAGGCTGTGTCAGTAGCAAATCTGGCAATGTGGTTATAGCAGGATGATAGTTTATTAAGATCTGTTTTGTTTAAGTCGAAGAATAGAGGTGAGGCATAGAGAAGAGTTGATAGCAGATGGGAACGGGAAGTTGCAGTTCTAGCAAGTGGGGTAAGGAAATATTTGATTCTGTAAAGAGAGCCAAGTTTTTTATTAATGGTTTTGATAGTTTGATTGATATGTGCATCAAACTTCAGGTTGTTATCAACTATGACACCCAGTAGTTTAGTTTGGACTTCTGGGGAGATGATAGTGCCATTGTTAGCAGTTATGTTGAAGGCTGACAGGGGGGTCCTGCATGTGGGGGAGAAGAAGAGCAACTTAGTTTTGTTGGGGTTTAGGATTAGATGTTGATTGGAGAGCCATTTTTCCACTGTATTGAAGGTAATTTGGGTTAATGTGAATAAAGTAGCTGGTGAGGTGTCAGAACAAATCAAGGTGGAGTCATCTGCATATTGAATGCAGGTAGCATCTGGGATGACTGAATGAAGGTCATTGATAAAGATGGAGAAAAGAAGGGGTTCTAGTATCGAGCCCTGGGGGACTCCTAATGTGATGGGTAGGCTAGATGATAGCTTGTCCTGCCATAGGACTGCCTGTTGCCTGCCCTGCAGGTAGGATTGAAACCATTGGAGTGCATGGTTGTTTAAGGAGAAGGCCTTCAAGGTATTTATAAGCATTTTGTGGTCAACCATGTCAAAAGCCTTGGATAGATCTAGAAAGAGTGCTGAGGAAAGTTTGTTATTATTGCGGTTGTGATTAATGACGTTAGAGAAAGAGAGTAGGGCAGAAGTAGTACTGTGGTGTGGCTTAAAGCCATGCTGAAAGCTGGACAACAGCTTGTTGTGTGTGAGGTAGTGCATGAGCTGTATGTGTACACACTTCTCCATAATTTTAGCTAGAGGTGACAGAATAGCTATGGGTCTAAAGTTTGACAGTTCAGTGGAACTACCTCCTTTATGGAGAGGTATGACATGGGAGATTTTCCATATAGTGGGCACAGTAGCTTCAGATTTAGCTCTGTTGATCAAGATAGAGATGGGGGTAGGCTATGATGTCAGCAGCCGTTTGCAGATAGTCTGCTGGGAGGAGGTCGGCAGCCAGGGTGGTGGGTCTTAGTTTCTTAAGTAGGGCATGAATAAGTTGAGTAGGAACAGGTTGGAAGGTAAAGTATGTTTGGGTACTGGGTGTGGCTACATTAGAATTAGAGCCATTGGGAGAGATTTGACTGGATAGTCTCTGTGAAGAAGCTGTTAAGTTATTAGCAATGTCTACTGGGGATTGTGTAATTGGAGATATGTGTATATATGTGTATTGGAGATATTGTGTAATACATTCTCAAATATTAAGTTGTTACTTAATCTCATTTCCTTCAACCATTTTATTAATGGTGAATTAGTACCGTTATTATAACTCTAAGCTTATTTTGTACTTTGTATTGAATGTTTATATAGTGTATGTTTTCTGCTGCCTGAGACCGGGGTTGTAGCTGAAAAGAGTCATCAGACCAGCTAATCCAACCGGTTAATTAAATAAATATAAATCAGTAAATAAAATGTCAGTGGTATATGGCTATCACACTGGTGTGCAGAAATTAGATCCAAAATATGTTGGGATGTATTGGGCTGCACATGAGTAGTAAGGGGTGATGGCAAAAAAATCGATATATTTATTGATGATCTCTGCTTTTTTTTTCCCCCTAGAGTTGTCAATTCTCAGACAAAGAATGGTGCCACACCCCTCTACTTGGCCTGCCAAGAAGGTCACCTGGAAGTTGTACAGTATTTGGTACAGGACTGTGGAGCTGACCCCCATATACGAGCCAATGATGGGATGACTCCTCTGCATGCTGCAGCACAGATGGGCCACAATAACGTCCTTGTCTGGCTGGTAAGTGCTTTACATTTGACATTAAGAAGAATATGAGACTTATTTGATCATATCAGGCTTTGAGAAAGCTAGGAATTTGATGGAAGGCGAGATATGCAGTCCTTTTTTGATGTTCTTCGTGTTTCACTGTTGCAGTCATCACATTTGGGTTATCCCTGCCAGGGTAGCCCTCTACCGGCCTGAATACCAGAGGCTTAGTATTTCTGTGTAGGTTGCTGTCACTTCAGGACTGACATGTTGTCATCGGTAGTATAATGTAAGGCAGCCGACGCCATTACATCAGTCTTTCTTGCCTCGAAGCCCGAAGCAGAAGCAGTTCGCACGAGTGCCATTTGGCCGCTACCTGAGTTTCATCATCCAAATGGAAGCTGAAGTCTTCTAAAGCTAAGTACCCCTTTTTGCTTGCACTAACTGATGTCAGAAAAAGTTAACAATTGTCTCGCCTGTGGAAAGCAAATACCACACCAAGACTTTCATTCTTACTGCATCACTTGCTTAGGCCCAGACCACGACGTCCCCCGCTGTCGCTTCTGTGCTTTGTTCAATGCCAGAACTATACATCGTCGGGCCCTTATTGTAGCTAGATATTTTCGCTTACAGTCCTTGAATTCCGATATGGCTTCGGTAAGCCATCCAACAGCAGATCTTCTGAAAAAATGTAAAGATAAATACAGAGACAGACTGCACAGGTTCAAACCTACCAACGATGCTTCCGTTAAGCTAGTCGTCAGTTCTCCGGGCCTCGGTGAGGCGCTTTCGCAGCCCCTGATGCCCACTTCTGTGGATTCGCAGGCCGCTACCGAGACCCTTTGAGAGTCTGGTATGCCACAAAACTCTTTGACTAAGGATCCTGCGGTTGTCTCTCCCTTGGATGGGTCCGGAGCCGCTGAGAAGACACCGGCTTCTGAGGAAGTCCTTCGCACTACCGATTCTCGACACAAACAGATGACTTATTTTCCGTCTACCGTTCTTTCAAAAACTACCAAGTTTCTTAGGCCCAGGGTACGAACCACACCCAAGAAACCGATGACCCAACCTTAGGCACCTGCTTCCTTCCCTCAGTCTCAAATGCTTAAAATGGTGGAAGACCTTATCATGCTGATCAGGGGAAGCCAAGTTACCCCTTCCAAAAGAAAAAGAGATATGTCCCCTGTAGTTTTGTCTGAACAGGAGTCTGATGACTCTGATGCATCTGAATATGAAGACATGCAACCCCTCTCTGCTTATGTGGATTCTGATGCAGAGGATTCCATTCCTTCAGCCTCTTCCCCAGAGGATTTTTCCTTTGGGGAAACCCTTCATACCTTAAGGGAGCATTTCCATTGGGAAAGTCAGGACTGCCCCCAGTCTAAAAAGAGACTCAGGGAATTTTTAAATCTTCCACAGCACAGACCCCTGGCCATTTCCCCAGTCCTGGATGTTGTGGAGGATGTTTTTCTGGAATCCAGTCTGACTCCTGACACTCTCTCTCCTGCACCCAGAAAACCAGACAGGTACTACAGAGTCCATGACTCACACAAATTTCTTTTCAAAAATCCTACTTCTGACCCTGAGGTAATTTCTCAAGGGCCTAAAGGAATTAAAGCTACCTCTGCTAAGAATCCCACCCCCTCAGACAGGGATTCCCGAGCACTAGACAGGTGGGGTAAAAAAGTATACACCTCTGCTACTCTTGCTATCAGAGCACTAAATTGCCAATTTCATATGCTAAAATTTCAGCAACATACCCTGGAACTCCTCAAATAAAAAATGTCGTCCTTTCCTGCTTGTGCAGAATCGAAAGAGTTACAAGAGTTAATGCATTCTACAAGTCAAGTAACCTAGCACACCTTGCACCGTGGTTTTGACGCCCTAGAAGCTTCTTGCAGGGCAGCAGTCACTGGTTCTGTCCTTAGAAGACATGCTTGGCTTAAGGAACAGCCCTTGCCAGACCACGTTAAATCCAAATTGTTGGATGCCTCCTTGCACAAAGACAGCTTATTTGGCACTAAGGCAGAAGAGGTCTTAAAAAAGATGGAAGAAAAAGCAAAATCTATGCAGACAGTTAAGGACTTCTTACAGGTCCAGCCACCCAGGTTCAGCAGGCATTGCCCCTCCTAGCACTGGTCCTTTCCTGTTCCCACCAGGCCAGTACAGCCCAGACCCCATGGAAGCAGACCCCCCCCCCCCCAGACAGCAGTCACAGGGAATGCAGAGATCTAAACAGTGGATTTCCTCCACTTCAAAAACAGGGAATTCCAAGCCACCCCCTTATGGTAAGAACTCACAGTGACTCTCCTCGCCCACCACCTCCCTCTGCCCACTTTCACTTATCCGTGGGAGGAAAACTCTCCTTTCACGCAAGCACCTGGACCACTATTACCAGTGACTGCTGGGTTCTCAACATAGTGTCCCGGGGATACAGATTTTCTTTCCACACCCTTCCAGCTCCAAAAGGGTTCCCAGAGCTACCTCCAAACTAGTGGGCAGAGCGCAAAAGCAAGTCCTTTCCCTGCTCTCTATGAGGACAATAGAGCATGTTCCTACAGAACAGAAAGGCCAAGGTTTCTATTCCAGACTTTTTCTGGTACCCAGAAAAGAGGGCATCTGGCGTCCCATCCTTGATCTATCCATTCTAAACACCTTCCTGGTGATACCAAAATTCAGAATGCTCACCCTCCAGCAGTTGCTACCAATGCTCACCAAGAATGCTTGGCTAGCCACCCTAGACCTGAAAGAGGCCTACCTCCACATTCCTATCAGGGAATCATGCAGAAAATATCTGTATTTCAGGGCAGGATCTCTGCACTTTCAGTTCTCTGCACTTCCATTTGGCTTATCTACTGCTCCCAGAGTTTTCACAAAATGTCTGGCTCCGGCCATTGCCTTTTGCAGACAAAGGAATATCCAGATTTACCCATACTTAGACGACTGCCTAATTCAGGCAGCCAGCCAGGAAAAGCTGCTCAAGCACCTGGCCTTTGTCAAGTCCCTACTAACCTCCCTAGGGTACACAATCAACGAAAAGAAATCCAAACAAGTACCCACCCAAAGGAATATATTCCTGGGAGCAAGCCTGGACACAGCATCCCAGATGGCATTCCTTACACCAGAAAAGCAAACTTTCCTGACAGCCTGCTTCTCTCAACTAGCAACCAGACCCCAGTTATCTGCAAGGAAAATCCTGCAAGCTCTGGGGTTCATGGCATCTTGCATTATACTCATTCCATATGCCAGACTGTATATGAGGAAACTTCAAGTGGTACCTAAAAAGCCTTTGGTGTCAACACTCCCAAGACCTAGAGACTCTTATACCCATGATACCTAGCCTCAGAAAATATTTTCTTTGGTGGGCAACAGCATGCTCCCACAACAAGAGACTACCTTTCTCACCACCCTCCGCCACCCAGACCCTCACCACAGACACATCAGACTATGCCTGGGGGGCACATCTGGATGGCAGATGCATACAGGGCCAATGGAGCCCACAGCAAATCCACCTGTACATCAACCAAAAAGAGATGATAGCTGCCCAGCATTCCTTGACAGCTTTCAAGCCCCATCTCTCCACAGGGGCTCTCCTGATCAAAACAGACAACACCACTGTGATGTGGTATATCAACAAGCAGGGAGGGACTCACTCCTACCCTCTATGCAGGTTGGCCATGACCCTTTGGCACACAGCCTCTGCCATGCAACTCCACCTGTTAGCACAATTCCTACCAGGTTCTCAAAACTCTTTGGCAGACCACTTAAGCAGAAATCTTCTGGACCCACACAAGTGGCAGCTCGACAAAATAACCTTCACCCTGATAACTCAGAAATGGGGCACCCTGAAGGTCGACCCCTTTGCCTCCCACAGCAATCGTCAGCTAAGCAAGTTCTGCACCAGGGAGCATCACTGCATGGCTTGGAAAGTGGATGCCCTGTCCTTCCCCTGGGTCAATCTGTCGGTCTATGCCTTTCCTTCACTACCTCTCATCTCCAGGGTACTGCTCAAAATAAAGGAGGAAAAGCCAAGGACAATTCTTATTGCTCCAGACTGGCCTCGCCAGCACTGGTACCCACTGCTGTGCAGACTGTCCCCACTGCCACCATGACATCTCACTCGGATTCCAACCCTCCTGACCCAGAGGGAAGGAGAATACATGCATCCCCAATTGCAGAACCTAAGTTTGGCAGCTTGGCTTATTCCCTAACCCCCGATCAATCTGCCAACCTCAGTCAACAGGTTCTAGATGTCATAAGTGAGGCCACATGCCCCAGCACTAGAAAGTCTTATGCTGGCAAATGGAAAAGGTTCAGCACCTGGATTCAGGCTAAGGGAGCCAGTACGCCACAGCCCTCTCTTCCTCTCATCCTGGATTACTTAGTTGACCTGCCATACAGTGGTCTCTCTTTTTCCTCTATTAAAATTCATGTCTCTGCTATCTCTGCTCATTTCCCAACTGAGCAGCCTTTTTTCTCACACCCTCTGATCAAACAGTTCTTAAGAGGGGCTAACAACTTGAGGCCACCCAGAAGAGCACTAACCCCAGCTTGGGACCTTAAGCTCACCCTGCCTTCCTTTAAACCAGCCTCTTCAGCAGAGCTAAAATTTCTCTCCTGGAAGACAGCTTTCCTTCTTGCCATCACTTCAGCCAGAAGGGTCTCCGAGCTGCAAGCACTCATGGCTGTGGAATCCTTCATCATCTTCCATGCTGACAGGGTATCCCTCAGGACTAACCCGTCCTTCATGCCCAAGGTGGTGTCCAGTGAGGTTCTCAACCAATCCATTCATTTGCCGACCTTTTTCCCTAACCCACAGAACAAGGGGGGAAAGGATCCTGCACTCTCTAGATGTGCACAGACAGCTCAGATTCTATCTAGACAGGACTAAATTCTTCAGAAAGTCTGATCAACTGCTGGTTAGCATTGCTGCAGGGGCAGAGGGCAAAGCCATCTCCAAGCAAACCATTTCAAAATGGATAACACACTGCATCCACTTATGTTACAAGCAACACGGAAAGCCTCCCCTCAAGGGGGTCAGGACTCACTCCACCAGGGCAGCCTCCACCTCTGCAGCTTTCCTCAGAGGAGTCCCCACCAGGGATATCCTGGAGGCTGCCACCTGGACATCTGTTCACACCTTTACCAAACATTACCACCTGTCTATCATCTCCAAATCCAGGGCAGGGTTTGCCTCTGCAGTTTTGCAGGGCATCCTAGCCAGCCCCTAGTTTTCTTGACTGCCTCCACCCAATTCCTTGCCTTTGGGAATCAACCCAAATGTGATGATTGCAACAGTGAAACACGAAGAACATAGTACAGTTGTGTACACTTACCATAAATGTAGATGTTCGAGTGTATTCAGTGTTGCAGTCCTGGTTTCCCGCCCTCCATCCCCCTCTTCTTCTTCTCTTTCCTTACAAGGGACATATTGGCATTTACTTTCTGCTAATGGGGTTCTTCCTTGACCTGACGTCAGTCCTGAAGCGACAGCAACCGACACAGAAATACTAAGCCTCTGGTATTCGGGCCGGCCGAAGGCAACCCTGGCAGGGATAACCCAACTGTGATGACTGCAACAGTGAATACACTCTAACATCTACATTTATGGGAAGTGTACACAACTGTACTTTTTCTATTACTTGCATAGTTTTAGGGCTTCCAGTTGGTAGACCTAAAAAGTTGTTTCTGCTAAACATGATGGCAGTCTGAAGTGTACTTTTTTTTTAATAACCTCAACAAAGAAGAAAGGGCAGCTTTGGACTGCTTACGGAATGATGCCTCGATTTTTTTATGAGACCGACAGACAAAAGAGGGTCACTGGTAATAATGGACTATTCTTTTTATAGGGACTTTATGTTTAATATGCTTGATGATACTAAGTTTTACTCTAAGGTTGATTTTCAGCAAGTTCAGAGATGTAATGTTTCAATATATAATGCTCTGTATGAATGCTTTCAATGCCTTATCATTGACTTGGATTTGTTTCATTATTTTATTGTTAAGAATCCAGTGATTCCAGTAGTACAGGGTCTCCCTAAAGTTCATAAGAATCCACTGAAGCCACCTATGAGACCCATTGTGTCGGGGAGGGGTTGGTCCACGGAAACTCTATCTATTTATGTTGAACGGCATTTGAAATCTGTACTTGGAAGGAACAGCACTAGTTTATTAGACACCAAACAGTTCCTGAGGGACCTACATTCATTTACTAGTACGTAGGAGAATGCAGGTAGGCTTTTGCTGGTTACCATGGATGTACAATCCCTATTCACCGTCATCCCCAATGAGGTGGGAGTTGAGTATTTTAAAGAGTATCTGTTAGGAGACGGTATGTATGACAGACAATGCATTGATTTCCTTTCACTACTTATGGAGCTCATTTTTGAGAATAATCTGTTCATGTTTGAGGGTGTATTGTACAAGCAGTTAGATGGCGTAGCCATGGGCACTTCTTGTGCCCATGGCTACGCCAACATTGTCATGGCCTTCTGGGAGAAGGCACATCTCATGGGAGAGTAGGGCAAGTGCCTGGAGTTTTACAGGAGGTTTGTAGATGACCTTTTCCTTCTATGGGAGGGGGAATGAATCTACTTTTGCACCCTTCTTTTCACATCTGAATGGAAGTACCCCTTTTTTGAGATTTACAACGAAAAGTTCATTTGATTGGGTTGATTTCCTGGATGTGAAGGTAAATCAGAGGCCTAATGGCTCTTTTGAGACTGAGATACATAGGAAGGATTGCTATAGGAGCAGTTACTTGCATAGAACAAGTATGCACCCCCAGCATATTTTCAAGAACATTGTCAGGGGGCAAGGACTCAGAAAATCTAGATCAGGGGTGTCCAACCTTTTCAGTTGCAAGGGCTGCATTGAGTCAACAGAAATGGTCTGGGGGCAAACGGCAAGTGAGGACCCCAAAAAAAAAAAAAGGTCTCACATTAACTGAAGAGCAAAAAAAAAAAAAAAAAAAACCACAGGTTTATGCGGACTAATGTGGCTGTATTGTAGGTTAATTTGAACAATAAATAAATTAATAAATATAAATAAATTAATAAATGCATAATATTTGCCCTAAAATTCAATATCTCATTCTAATTATTTAAAAAACAGTTAAATCTAACATTTTAGTAAAGTTTCAAACACTTCAAGCACGAATGCATTGAGATGTTCACAGACTAGCTTACATAGTCAGTTAACAGACAGACACGCAGACAGATACCTACTGGAAAAGGCCACAATCAATATATATTATATACATATTGACCTCCGTTTCATATTAGTTTGATGGACGTTCACTAGACTACAGATTTTAACACCCCTTTCTTTTGAGTCATTTTGCCTAGTACAGACAGCACTGAGGAATAACCAATGGAACAGTATAACAAACTGAAATATTGTAATGAATTATTCAGACTGTATAATTACCAAGTAATTTTACAAATGAGTCAGCATAGTTCAATTAGGGTTACCACCTGTCCCACTTTGCGAGGGACAGTCCCTCTTTGGGCAGTTGTGTCCTGACAAAAAATTAAAAAAATGGCAAATGTCCTGAGATTTTATCTGCCTAAGCAGCAGACACCTCCAAAGCAGACACCCAAGCAACCGCTACCCCAAAACAAAACACGTGCAACACATATCTCACAAAGCCAGTGTGCCGAACAGTCACAGCCCTTAAGGCTAAACAACACACCTGATACACTTGTAATAGGTGACTATCGTCAGGCACACTAACGTCCCGCTCTCCAGGCTGAACAAGGAGAGGGTCACGGTGAGCAGCCTGTTGGGCGCTAGGATCCGCCACATAACACAAGCACTCAGGTCACTGCAAGGCAAGTACAAATATGACTCAGTCATTGTCCATGCTGGTGTGAATGACCTGAGACGTACCTCCCTGGACTACATGAAAAGAGACATAAAGGAGCTCTCTGAGCATGTAGACCAGGCCGGTATGACCCTGCCCTTGAGTAGCATCTTACCCTCACCAGGCCCATAATTGAGTACAATGCCCCTTTTGGGATGGACCTTACCAGACACCTGCAGCAATTGGAAAGACCCCAAAAGTACCTCACCAAGAGGATCAAAGAGCTCAAACAGATGCCATATGCTGCCCGGTTAAAGAAACTCCAGCTCTACTCAGCGGCATACCACCTGTTCAGAGGCAATCTGTGCCTGACGTATAAAGCCATGTCCAACCCGGAATTAATGGACATGCTGTACCTCAGAAAATCCAAATCCCATCGAGCTACGCACTCGAGAGACTTGAACCTCAGCACTGAAATAAATAGGACATGCTGGAGGGACAAATTCATAACCCAGAGGCTCCCTTCACTCTGGAATAAAATCCCAGTCCAGGTTAGTGGAAAAAGCCCCAAAAGGACAAATTTTAAAAACTGCTCTTATAAACTTAGAAAGTTGCAATAACAGGATTTGAGTTAGGATGCATTTTCTGAAGTCCTCTTACAAACAAAAAAATGCAGAACTTTTCTCACTTCAGCCAGTATCTCCATCAACAGTTAAGAAACTATTCCAACATTAAAATTAAGCTCACTAGCTCCAGATAATTTCTTAGTGCGAGTTCGCTATTAAAAAGCTGTTTATATAGCAAATCTTATGAGATTCTTATGAATCACTTTATAACTGACTCATACATCCATAAACGATATATAAACATTCATGTTATCCCCATTCACAAGAAGGAACATGACTCAAATTATCAAATTTCCCCATTGCTACATTATCATTACTTGCAAAGGTTGCAGAAAGATGCATATGTAAACAGATCATCACTTTTTAACAGAAAAGAATATGTTATTCTTAATACAACACAGCTTTACACCAACCCATTGCACTGAATCTGCCCTAGTAGCATTCCAAAACACCATCAACCAGAATCATAATAAAGGACAAAAACCTTGACCATTGCTAAGGATACATAATATCAAAAACTAGTTATGCTTGAGCTTTATTATATTGTGAATTATGAGTCATCGGAGGTATATTCTCAAATACCTTCATGCAAAACTTTGCTCAGATGCAAAAACTAATTTAGTCTTCATTTTTGAAGTACTGAGGAGTGCGGATTGAAATATGTAACTTAACCAATAACATGAAATTCTGGAATTAAAATTTGAGTCATGGAGGCAACAACACAAAACACACCATTTCTAGGCACATAGTTGAATTATCCTGGCTAACAAATTAAATGAATGAATGCTTAAACTCACCCCAAAGATAATGCTATAAAGGTGATATGTATATATGTGAGTGTGTGGTGTGTGGTGTGTGATATGTAGCATGGTATGGGGGACCGTTTGCAGTAAGTCCTGCTATCAACCTTGGTTGCTTTTCAGATGGTAATGAAAACTGTACATAAATGAATAAATAAATTAATGCAGTTTGTTTAGAAAAGAGAAAATTCATGCAGCTCCACCTTCCTTTCAGCTGCTGTTCCATCCTTATGCTTTTGTCATATACATAGTAAAAAGTAAGCTTATTGCATTTGGCTAAATAGAAAAGATCTCCGATTCTTTTGCAGTGTTGGTCTGATAAAATGGCTTACTAGTGTATCAACATAATCCAAGATGTAACAGTTACATAGAAAATTGCATGATACTGATATCAGGTTTGTTCTGCCCCTCTCAGTGGTGCTATCTTTATTTTACTGACTGGTGTACACTTACAATGCATCAAATTAAAATAGTTTTTTTCTTCATGTTGTATTGGCTCATTACATACTGAAGGTTATTTAGTTTTGGAATTGTGGAGGGAGGTAGTAAATATATTGTAGTGAGATGCAGAGTGTGTGTGTGTGTGTGTGTGTGTGTGCACATTTCTTTCCCTGAGAAACACCTTTAATTACGTGATATAGCTCCTCACCATAAATACCAACAGAGCATTGCATGTTAAAATGAAATTTCCTAAAATGATGCATATAAGAGTTTTGATTATTGTGCCGAAGAATTATTATTCTATTAAGTTTGAAAACATCAGTGAACTATTTTATGCTTAAGTACAAAATGAGTGATAAAACTCCTGCACATAATATTAATTATCATGACCCCACCCCGTCTCATAATTAGAATATTAAGTAGAATATTCAAGATGTTTGGTACTGTGAAACCAAAGGCAGAGTATGCTGGAATTGCCACCATAAAATGTTTTTACAAATACAGCAGTTAGCAAAGTTTGACCTTCAAGCCAGTGAAATAGTTGAAATAATTATGATGATACTGTGAATAACTTAAAATAATACAGAACATATGTTGTTAGGTTTCCTCTCCCAACATAATTGGTAAACAAGTGAATAACACTTCTGCTTCATTAAGAACAATTATAGTTTTTTCAATGACTAAAAGAATTCCTTATGTTTATAATATAGACTTTGAATACAAGCAAATGCCATGCGTTGTCACTAATTTTTAAATAACCAAGGAAAGTAGACATTTTTTCTCTTACTCTCACTGTATCACACTGAGATACTTACACATATGCAAACAAACAGACTCACACAGACACACACACACACACACACACACACACACACACACACACACACACACACACACACACACACACACACACTTCCCTCACAGTGTTTCTTCACTCCCTTATTTTTTGTTTCACTTCTTCTTTCACACGGCTGCCTAGTTTGCTTGTAAGCCTATTTTAATTTAATTTTGGATGTAAGAGAAACTTGAAGGATCCTTCACTGTAACGTAAATTAAATGGGCAGATCTACTGCCATTATTCGCTCTCTATAAATATATTTTGTTAAAAAAGTTTCTGAAGAAAATCCAGATTTAATTTGGAACATCCAAGTAATAACAGAATGCATATGTGCAAGGCATGCTTATTTCAACATGTTGCAGAAAGGAAATCACAGGAATGACAGTATATAACTAGTAGTTAAAAAAAAAATAATCTGTCCACTTTAAACTCACAAAATTACTTACCTTACCTTTTGTAGTGTAACTGTAGTCAGTGTGTACTCCGAAATAAAATAAATCCTCTCTCCACGATCTCGCTCCTTCCTTCAGCTTTACCAGAACTATTAAAAAACGACCGAACGGGGTTTTCGCGCATGCGCATACCAGCGGAATGATGCTGGTATGAAAAAACGAAAGTTGGCGCATGCGCAGAACAGCAAAAGTACGCGAACGTGTAAACACACGGAAAAAAAGTTAAATTAAAATTAAATTTAAATTTAAGGGTCGCGGGCCGCATGGAAGAGCTCTGAGGGCCGCATGCGGCCCGCGGGCCGCAGGTTGGACACTCCTGATCTAGATTAACAGCGAACCAAGAGAAGTTTGAGGGTGAGCTCGATGAGTTTAGAACAAGGTTCCTACAGAGGGGTTATACTGATAATAAGCTTCAAGGCATTTTAACAGAAGTCCTAGATAGTAGGAATAAAGAGGGGAGACCTTATTTTTCTGATGCTGTGTTGCCATCATCTATGGCAAGGGACACTGCTCAGTGTATGAGGATGTCAGTTACTTATTCCAGTAATGTCAAGGCACTACAGGAGATCTACCGCAGGAACTGGAATATTTTATGTGCCAATGATGAGGTTAAACAGTTAGTGGGGGAAACCCCGAAGTACAGTTTTAAAAATAAAAAGAACCTGAAGAGAATATTATGTGGACCCTGGTTACAACCGGGGGTGGCACAAGTTTGTGCTGTGAGTGACTGTGGTACTCTCCATTGCAATGGATGCAATTTCTGTGCATATATAGACACCAGTGGAGAATTTAAGCATCCAGATATGAATAGAGTGTTTAAATTTAAACTCTCAGCAAATTGTAACAGTGTCAACATTGTCTATTTGGCTCATTGTTTGGCCTGTGTGTCATTCTGTGTTGATATGACCACCAGGACACTCGGGGATAGATTGAGAGAGCATTGTTATGACATAGGGAGGCTAGTGGAAACAAATGCTTTGGCGAGATATGTTGAGAGGCATGGAAACACACAGATTTGTTTTTATGGTTATAGATAGGGTCATAGACAATGGCAGGGGTGGAGATATGTAATTGAGAGTTGAGACCAATGAACTTGAATGGATTGTGAGACTTAGGGCTAGTATAGGGAAGGGACTGAATGATAAAATAAATATTAAACCTATTTTGTTAGGCAGGGATTTGCTTAAGTAGTTGTACTTACATATGTTTAATCCTATGTATATTTATATGTCCTTATTTATATATCTCTATGCTATGAATTTTATTTTGAGTGTAATTTGACTTTAAGCTTTCTTAGGTGACGTAGTGAAGGTGACATAGTGAATTGCTTGAGAGTGGCCATTTTTATGTTATGCGCCTTTAAATGAAGGTGGGGATTTTTTTAATTGAGTTGTTTAGAAATGGTATAAAATGGGGGCTTTATTCTGATTTTATTGTCTGATGAAGTGGCTTAGTCCACGAAAGTGCTCACCTTTGTTTTGTGTGGAATAAATTGTTTTTATTTTTCTACAGCCATGGCCTGTTGCTTTCTTTGGTTGTTTTACATGACATTTGACTGTTTTTTGGGAGCACAGCTTACCATTACCACTTATTTTTTGTTTCTTTACTTTTTTTTTTTGCAGACCTAAGTATGCGAATGTGTGGGCTGCCATTTCAAATGCTAGGACCTACTAGAGCAAGTCCCAAAACATAGAGACTGAATGGCCACAAGATTGGACTTGTATATAACAAGGCCAAGATGTCATTTCTCGGAAAATTCCCTTTTCACCAAGGTATGGCAGTCTTGGAGTTGGTATATATAAGTTCAAGGGTGTGGGGGTGTCTCCAAAAAAAAGTTTTAAAAAGAAGTGCGATGTTTGAGATTCACTCTTCTCTGTGCTTTTTTTTTTTTTTTTTTTCTTCTTCTTTTTTTTTGTTTTGTTTTTTTGGCACTCAGCATTTCGAGTGCTGACACTGTGGTTATCTGAGTGGCCTGAGGATTTAATTGTGCAAAGGTCTTTCACCCTGCTGGTATAAAAGCCTTAAATTTTGTGAGAGTGCTCATTTGTTCAGAGCTTCCTGTTGCCTGGCTTGGACATCAGTAACTACAAGACATGGATTGCTTCTAAAACCATCTGGACCTACAAAGCTGATTTAAGTATTGTTTTGCACTTGCTCTAATTGTTTAAGTGCTACTCAGCACTTCTGTGCCGCATTTATTGATTTTGTTGAATTTGTCGCTGTTTTTCAGCCTGCATTTATTAAACAAACACCATCTGTTTGTTACTCTACTGATCTTAGGTTGTTATAATCATCATCATCATCTTCTTTCGGCTGTTCCCGTTAGGGGTCGCCACAGCAGATCATCTGTTTCCATTTCTTCCTGTCCTCTGCATCATGCTCTTTCACACCAACCGCTTGCATGTCCTCTCTCACCACATCCATAAACCTCATCTTAGGCCTTCCTCTTTTCCTCTTACCTGGCAGCTCCATCATTAGCATCCTTTTCCCAATATACCCAGCATCCCTCCTCAGCACATGTCCAAACCAACGCAATCTCGCCTCTCTTGCTTTGTCTCTAAACTGTCCAACCTGAGCTGACCCTGTAATATACTGATTCCTAATCCTGTCCATCCTAGTCACACCCAGTGCAAATCTTAACATATTTAACTCTGCCACATCCAGCTCTGACTCCTGCCTTTTCGACAATGCTACCGTCTCCAACCCATATAACATAGCTGGTCTCACTACCCTCTTGTAGACCTTCCCTTTCACTTTTATTGGTACCCGTCTGTCACAAATCACTCCTGACACTCTTCTCCACCCATTCCACCCTGCCTGTACTCTCTTCTTCACCTCTCTTCCACACTCACCATTACTCTGAACTGTTGATCCCAAGTACTTAATCTCATCCACCTTTACCAACTCTACTCCCTGCATCCTCACCATTCCTCTACCCTCCCTCTCATTTACACACATATATTGTGTTTTAGCCCTGCTGACCTTCATTCCTCTCCTCTCTAAAGCATATCTCCACCTCTACAGGGTCTCCTCAACCTGGTCCCTACTCTCACTACATATCACAATGTCATCTGCAAACATCATAGTCCACGGGGCCTCCTGTCTAATCTCATCTGTCAACCTGTCCATCACCACTGCAAATAAGAAAGGGCTCAGAGCCGATCCTTGATGTAAATCCACCTCCACTTTAAACGTATCTGTCACTCCCACCGCAGTCCTCACCAATGTCACACTACCCTTGTACATATCCTGTACCACTCTTACATACTTCTCTGCTACTCCCGACTTCCTCATACAATACCACAACTCCTCTGTAGGCACCCTGTCATATGCTTTCTCTAAGTCTACAAAGACACAATGCAACTCCTTCTGACCTTCTCTGTATTTCTCCAACAACACTCTCAGAGCAAATATTGCATCTGTAGTGCTCTTTCCTGGCATGAAACCATACTGCTGATCACTAATCATCACCTCCCTTCTTAACCTAGCTTCCACTACTCTTTCCCATAACTTCAAGCTGTGACTGATCAGTTTTATCCATCTGTAGTTACTGCAGCTCTGCACATCACCCTTATTCTTAAAGATAGGTACCAAAACACTTTTTCTCCACTCCTCAGGCATCCTCTGACTTTCCAGAATTTCATTAAACAATCTGGTTAAAAATTCCACTGCCATTTCTCCTAAGCACCTCCATGCTTCCACTGGTATGTCATCTGGGCCAACAGCCTTTCCATTCTTCATCCTCTTCATAGCTGTCCTTACTTCCTCCTTGCTAATCTGCTTCACTTCCTGATTCACTGTCCCCACACCATCCAACCTTCTCTCTCTCTCTCATTCTCTTCATTCATCATCCCTTCAAAGTACTCTTTCCATCTACTCAACACACTCTCCTACTCAACACACTCTCCTCACTTGTGAGTACGTTTCCCTCACTGTCCTTTATCACCCTTACCTGCTGCACATCTTTCCCAGCTCTGTCCCTCTGTCTAGCCAATCGGTACAGGTCCTTTTCTCCCTCTTTAATGTCCAATCTCTCATACAACTCTCTATATGCCTTATCCTTAGCCTTCGCCACCTCTCTCTTTGCCATGCGCCTCATCTCCTTATACTCATGTCTACTTTCTTCATCTCTTTGACAATCCCACTTCTTCTTCGCCAGCCTCTTCCTCTGTATACTCTCCTGTACTTCCTCATTCCACCACCATGTCTCCTTGTTCTCCTTCCTCTGTCCAGATGTCACACCAAGCACCTTCCTAGCAGTCTCCCTTACTAACTCTGCTGTAGTTACCCAGCTATTCGGTAACTCTTCATTGCCTCCCAGTGCCTGTCTTAACTCTTCCCTGAACTCCACCTCACAATCACCCTTTTGTAACTTCCACCATTTAATCTTTGGCACTGCTTTCACACTCCTCCTGTGCTTCTTGATCACCAACATCATCCTGCAGACCACCATTCTATGCTGCTTAGCTACACTTTCCTCAGTCACCCCTTTACAGTCTCCAATCTCCTTCAGACTGGCCCTCCTAAATAGGATATAATCCACCTGTGTGCATCTTTCTCCACTCTTGTACGTCACCCTATGCTCCTCCCTCTTCTTAAAATACATATTCACCACAGCCATGTCCATCCTTTTCGCAAAATCCACAATCATCTGACCTTCTGCATTCCTCTCCTTAACACCATACCTATCCATCACTTCCTCATCCCCTCTGTTCACTTCACCAACATACCCATTGAAGTCCGCTCTAATCACTAGTCTTCTCACCCTTGGGTAGACTCATCACCACTTCATCCAACTCACTTCAACATGTTTCTTTCTCATCCATCGCACACCCAACTTGTGGAGCATATGCACTAGCAACATTCATCATTACACCATCAATTTCAAGCTTCATAAACATCACTCTATCAGACACTCTCTTCACCTCCAAAACACTCTTGGCATACTGTTCCGTTAGGATAACCCCTACCCCATTTCTTCTGCCATCCACACCATGATAGAACAATTTGAACCCGCCTCCTATACACTTGGCCTTACTTCCCTTCCATCTGGTCTCTTGCACGCACAATATATCAACCTTCCTTCTCTCCATCATATCAGCTCGCTCTCTCCCTATACCAGTCATACTGCCAACATTCAAAGTTCCTACCCTCCGTACTACACTCCTAACCTTCCTCCTCTCTTTCTGCCTTCGGGCATGCCTTCCCCCTCTTCTTCTTCTTCGGCCAACAGTAGCCCAATTTCTGCCAGCACCCTGTTGGCTAACAGTACTGGTGGCGGTCGTTGTTAACCCGGGCCTCGACCGATCTGGTATGTAATTATGAAAAGTTCTCTGCATCAGTAATTTTTGGCAGAGGTTTTACACCGGATGCCCTTCCTGACGCAACCCTTCCCATTTATCCGGGCTTGGGAAAAAGCTGTTCTGAGTTTGCCAAAGTTCTTCTCATTTTGCCAAAATATTTCTGAGTTTTTTTGTGATGAAGTTGTCCTATGTTTGCTCACTTTTTTTTCTGTATTCTGTGAACATTTCTCAGAGTTAGGGAACTTAATTCCAAGGATTCCTCATATTGCAGGAATTCTGCCTTTTGTTGTAAAGCATTTGTTACTACACTTGTGCTCAAAACCAGTTCGCTTGACGTTAAGAGGGTTTCTTTGCACTCTGGTGGGAGTGGAAGGATGATTTAACAAATCCAATGTGGGAACTGCCATTGGATGACTTATTATATGTTTATCTGATTGGCCTGTGGGCTTAACTGTTTAAAAATTTTTCATCCTGCTGGTATAAAAGCTTTGCACTTGTGCATCATGCAAATGCAGTTACCTGTGCATTATATATAAGCAAACTTCTCCAGTTTAAAATCCTCTTTAGGAAACGCTCTCCATAGTCTCCCACTGTTCACAGCTACTTGAAGAGCTGCCAGTGATTCTGTAGTAAGCTACTAAACACTCTCACTTAAACCTTTAAGTGATTCTCTCCGACTCCTTCTCATCTACTAAGGAACATGTATAATGGATAGGCGCGTCCCTGTCATCCTTGTTTCTGGCTTAGTGGATAAGGGCACATCCTGAAGCATTGCAATAACTGCCTCATGTTCACTGACAACCATTTAATTTTAGAACAGACAAACACAGTGTATGAGAGATGTAGATACACAATATCATTGGCGGGAAAGCGCTCACATTCACACATGAAAAATGCAAACCAGGTTGTTAGCATTACACCCATAACACTCACTACCAGCACTTAGGAACAAACCCATAGGCCCACATATGCAGAAGTACTCACTTGTAATCTGCCCAAACCTCCAAGGTCTCCTAAAAGTATCTCTCAGTGGCCCTGCACACACTCAAAGACAGCACCTCCAAAACACATAACTCTGAAAATCATGGTAGCCCCACTTCCAAGCCCATAAGGCAGCACACCACACAGCCAAACATTTTAGTTATTGGGGATTCCATTGTAAGAAATACTGATGTCCCCATTACCAGGCTAAACAAAAAGAAGATCACAGTGAGCTGTCTGTCTGGAGCCAAGATGTAACCAGTAACCGACCACACATGAACTCAGACAAATAAATCCAAACCAAATTAGCCAAAACAAGAGGAAACCGACCAAACTACGCAATTGTATGACTGAGCGTTTTTGTCTTTATTTTTAAGACTTCTTCAGAGTAAAAAAAACTTTACACAGTGAAATGAGAGAGTTGCTTTGTCGCAGTAGTATGTTCAAAGTTTAGTTCTGCCACTCTTGTTATTTGAGAAATTGGTGGATTACGATTTTAGGCAGCTTTGTTTTAAGAGTAACTACTTGATGAATGGAACAAATCTTTAAGTGGCTGAATGTAAATTACTCAAAAAGTTAGCTGGTGACAAAATAATCAGAGTAATGAAACCGGACAAAGGGGGAGGGGCAGTTTTTATGAACCGAGAAGGCTACTTGAATAGAATGTTATATTTTGTGTTACAGAGTGGATTTTATGAAGAAGTCTCTTACAATTTTATTCAGGTAGCATACAAAAAAATTGACTATTAGGTGAAAGATTTATTAGATCAAGGACAGATTGATGATTCTTTGTATTATTTTTGTGTCTGTCAAATTTCCAGTGGTACCCTCTGTCTTCGGTATCCTGAAGATACACAAGACCCCCCCCCCTAAGGCCAATAGTTAATGCCAGTTGTTTTAAGACCCATCCCTTAGCTAAGTATATTGATTTGAAAGTCAAAAAATTATTGGACAAGTTTACATATTTGTGTAGGGATTCTTGGGATTTTTTATTCAAAATTAAAGGGTTGGGTTATTTTAAATCAGTGATTAACAGTTGATGTTGTAGAACTTTTTGTTATTCCCCCACAATAACAGGTTTGAACTGGTTTAATGAGTTTTTATTGGAGTTGACCATCTTCCAACATGATGAAATTAATATGTTAAATCTTTTTATGGAAATGGTACTTACAATTTTGTGTTCCTAGAGGGACAATATTTTCAGCAAAATAAGGGAGTGGCTATGGGGGCTTCCTGTGCCTCCTTATTCGCTAATATTGTTCTTATTCAATGGGAGAAGCATTTCTTGTTTAAGCACTTAATTAATCCACCTTGGAAGGTTTATACCAGATTTTTGGATGACATATTTATTGCCTGGGAAGGGGAAGTAGGTGAAATAAATTCCTTCATTGATTATTTAAATTCCAGTTATCTCTTTTCTTAAGTTTACCTTATTTCATGATATTGATTCCATAAACTATTTGGATGTTAGAATATTAAAAGATCATGACCAACAGGGTATTGTTAGCACTATAGAAAACCCACGTATCATAACAGCTTATTACATTATTCTAGTGGTCACCCAGAATTTCAAAAATGTGGGATTATTAAAGGGCAATATATATGGTTGGCCAGGATGGTATCAGATGATTTTTTTTTATACTGTAAAGAGTAAAATTCTGGCTGATATGTTTGTGGCCAGAGGGTACCCCTTAGAATTAGTTAATACTATAAGTATGGAGGTAGACCAAAGAAGGAAAGAAGAGGATATAGTACCATTAATTAAGACTGGATTTAGTAATGTAAGGGAAGTTTTTGCAGGCAATAAAATCTCAACTAAGGATTACTCCACTGCCTTTGTCATGGAGTACTGTGTGGAGGACCATAAAATAAGGGAAATATTAAACAAGAATTTGTCCATTTTTTCATTTTTTGGTATTGTGGACAAAGTGGTGGGCAAGCCGTTAGTAGTAATATCTAAAGGATAAAACCATTAAGAATTATTTGGAAGAAAGAGATTTTGGCACATTGAACTTAACCCATAAGAAGCTGGGTCTACTTTGATTCACTGAACTCATTTCACTGAATTTCAAAACACTCCCACCAAATCGCTGAAAGATCAAATCACTGAAAACTCATTTCACTGAATCACATTTCACTGAATGTAAGTACTGTTGGGCAAATAAAATGTATATGCTCTTTTTCCCACTGAAATGCGATCCTGGAGTTAGTATATATAGTTAGGTGTTTGGAGGGTTGTGGGGGCATAGCCCCCCACCTACATTTGGTTTTATATTGTTAGCTTTTAGTGAAATAAGATTCATAAATATTTGTGCCCCTCACCCCCCACCCCTAACTATATATACTAACTCCAGGATCGCACTACAGAGGTGAAAAGAGCATATACATTTTATTTGCCCAGCAATACTTACATTGTGATTCAGTGAAATGAGTTTTCAGTGATTTGAGCTTTCAGCAATTTTTTGAGTGTGAATTGAAATTCAGTGAAATAAGTTTTCAGTGAATCAAAGTAGACCCAAGAAGCTGGGTACATTAAAATGTGGGTTTTGTTCCCAGTGTATGTTCCTATTAGAAGGGAATATGTTCAAGGTTAATGTAAATTGATGAAGGCCAACTTCTTTTGTAATTTTAACACCTCTGCTGCAGTTTATCTTCCCTTTGCCAGAAGTGTAATGGGTTCTATATAGGAAAAACTCAAAAGTTCAGGGAAAGAATATATGAGCATATTTTAGATATTAAGAAGAATAAGGCTAATAGAGCCTTGGCCAAACATATAATTAACAACCCTGGACATTCTTTCCTTTTTTGTGGTTTAGACCAAGTTTTGAGAAACCTTAGAGGTGGGCCTTGGGAAGACTTATTAGAACAATATGAGTTACTGTGGCAACTCAAGTTAAATGTTGGGGTTTCCCCAGGACTAAATGAACACATTTCCGTTATGAGTGTATTATGGTTAAAATCCTGTGTTGTATGAAATTTATTTTTTTTAGGAATTGTTATGCTTTTTTTGGGTATGTAGACTTTTTTTTATAAAAGTCATTGTACTATACTCAAATGGTTATCATGAATTTTAATGCTGCTTGGAATTTTATTGGGTAATGAGTGGGGGTGTGTTTTCATCATGTGATGTAACTTTCAGTATTTAAATGTCGAATGTTTAAAGTTTTTTTTACTCTGAAGAAGTCTTAAAAATAAAGACAGAAGTGCTCAGTCATACACTTGTGTAGTTTGGTCGATTTCCTCTTGGTTTGGCTCCTTTGGTTTGGATTTATTTGTTGGAGCCAGGATCTGCCAGATCGCGGGTGCACTTAGGTCTTTAAAACACAAGTACTACTATGACACGGTCATAGTCTATGTGGTTGTAAACAACCTAAGACGTACTTCACTGAACTATATGAAGAGAGACATGATGGAGCTCTTTCATTATGGATCCTAGGCAGGTATGAATCTAGACTTGCGTAGCATCCTACCTTCACCAATGATGATGCCACAGTACCAACAAAAAATGATTGACATCAACAACTGGCTTAGTCTCTGGTGTCACAACAAGTGGAACCAATATCTGTCAGCCTGGGGAGACCTGAATGACAAATCAAGATGGTTTGCACTTGTCACCACTTGGCTTCTGGATACTGGCAAAAACTTTATCCCCATAGTGCCTTTTTAAGGCCATGCCAAGCTGTTAAACCCTCCAACATAACAAAAATCCCTCACAATTACCTGAAGGTACTGCTGATCAGTGCTAGGAGTTTAATTAAAAATCTGTACTCCCTGAAAGCACAACTCGCCCTGGATAATGCTGGTATATGTGCAGTCATAGAAACATGGTTCAGAACCACAGAAAGCACCCCAGCTATCAAAGGCTGCAATGCCTTTCATAAAATTCGACCCCCACCCCCCAGCTCAGGATAAAACATAGGGAGGAAGTCTCTCGGTGTTCATAAGGGACATGTACACTGCTAGACTGGTCCACGAACATGAATCACTTGAGCTGCTCCATGCCAAGCTAACCATAAGTGCGACTCCCTATCATATCCTTACTAACTAAAGATCCCCTAATGTGATTCTGGAAAACCACACCTCCTACCTAAGCCTACTGGAATCTTTTAACATTCAGCCTAACACCATACTTATGGGTGACTTCAACTATCCCTCCATAAACTGGGAGACTTATACAACACATTATTCACTTGCTCAGAGATTTTTGGACTTCGTCAATGCAAACACCCTGGATCAGCTAATTAGCTCCCCACCTAGAGGTACAAATATCCTAGACCTAGTACTGACGAACATGGGGGGATGCTGCTCCCTCCAGTGCATTAATTCTTCCCTGGTAAGATCTGACCACAAAATTATCTCCTTTAGCATTAAAACTACCTAGAAACCCCATCAAACGCCAAACCTGTTAAGAACTTTGCTAAGGCCTCAAACTAAGTGACAGCTTATTAAACTTCCAATGGCCTCCAGACCCAGATGACACTGAGGCTTATTCTGAGTTGTATACAAAAGCACTGTAGAACCACATTCAAAACTGCATAAAGGAAGCAGTACGTGTCTGAGTTAAACCTATGATTACTGGCAAAAATAAACCACCCTGGTGGACCCCTCGCATAAATAAGCTACTCAACAAAAGGAAAAAAGTCCTCTCCAGAAGGAACAGACAAATCAGTGCAAAAAGACACCCACCAGTCTAAACAAACAAATTAGATAGTGGGTCAAATCTGTCAAAGCAATTTATGATGCAAAGATAGCCTCCCAGGTGAATGATATGAACCAAAAGTTTTTTTAATTATGTTCGTAACCTCAGGGGAAATGCTCAGTAGTGTGCTGAATTAATCACAAACAACAACAATTACACCCAGACTGAAACTGTAGCAAACATTCTGGCCAACAAGTTCAGTTGAAACTTCTCCCTCCATCACCTCCTACCACATCCAAAGAAATAACCTCAACCATCCCCCTACCGGTCATTATGAGAGAACAGGTCCTTACTGCACTTGCTGAAGCCTAAAACAGCCTTGGGTCCCAACAACATTCCAGGATGCTTCTTAAATAACTTAAAACAGAATCTATCAGGGCCACTAGAGACCCCTCTTTAACCACAGACTCCAGACTGGCTTTGTCTGTGAGGAATGGAGGACTGCATCAGTCTTTCTGCACAAAAGAGACCCATCAACTGACTCCGGGAGCTACAGACCAATAAGCTTAACCAGTCTTATCTGCAAGGCCATGGAGAGAATTATCATGGACCTGATCAGTAACGACATAGGAACTCTCCAAAAACTGGACTAGACCCAATTTGGCTTTGTCAAAGGGAGGTTTTGCCTGCTCAGTCTGGTGGACTTCAAGAAAGTCACCAGGGACATGGATGAGGGTAAAACAGTGCACACCACTTATCTACAGCTGTTTAAAGCTTTCGACACAATCCCCCTCTCATGAGATCATAGATAAACTTACTGAGTTAGGCATAAACCCCTACATCGTCAGATGGATAGCCAACTGGCTCACTGACAGGACACATGTTGTCCAGATGGTGAATCCACTTCCGATAAGAAACCTGTTACTAGTGGTATCCCACAGGGCTCAGTGTTGGGACCCCTCCTGTTTGGTATATACTTCTCTGAAGTGAAGGCCAGTGTGGGAAGCCTCTGGCTCACCAAGTTCACTAACAACTGTTAGCTGGGAGCAGTCATTGAATCCCGAAATGATGTTGACATCTTACAAACAGGCCTAAAAATGACAGATGACTGGTGTCAAAACCATAGTCTGAGACTAAATGCTAAAAAATGCATAATCGTACTTTTTGGCAAATCAGATATCCCTGCAAATTATAGTATTGATTGCACATCCCTAAAAGTAGGCCCAGTGGTGAGGAACCTAAGAACACAGGTAGATGGCAAACTAAACTTTGACCACCAGGTAGGAAATCTTTCTGTGTGGCTCATCTTATAAGTAAAGGCATGACATCAAGAACAAAAAAAAGTCATAGTGCCATTGTACTTGGCCCTCATCAGGCCCATAATCGAGTACAATGCTCCCTTTTGCATGTACCTAACCAGGCACTTATACCAACTGGAGCTGTCCCAGAGGTTTCTGACTAAAAAAATAAAATACAAAGTGTAAGACACATGTCTTATGCAGAACTTATGCCTAACCTACAAGGTATTCTCTGATCCAGCCCTGATGAAACGTTACATATTCGCAAGAAAAATTATACAATAGTTACGAGTTCCATGGATCTGAACCTTGTTTGTGATTGTGACAGAATTTGCTGGAGAGATGGATTCATATCCCAAAGTCTACCTCGTCTGTGGAATAAACTTCTTAACTTTGTAAAACAAAGCCCGTCCCTCACTTTCTTCAAAAAGAATTTATGGACAGAGATGGTCTGTAAAATGATTCAGGGGTCCAAAACCCAAACGTCCACTACCCTGATACTACCCCATCCCATAGCTGGGGAATTATGATATAATATTGTCATTTCCTGGGTATTATTGGCTAGGCTTGTAAAAGCTCTTGTGCTATTAGCCTAGTAATCATCTATGAACTTATTTCAATAAGGAGCTGTTTGTGTGTGGGTATATGTGTGTACATGTCTGGATATGCATGGATGTGATTTTTTTTTCTGTATATGTGTGAATACACTCACACCCATGTTCACACGATGTGCATGTATATATTTGCATATTCTTGCCTTAGGTGTATGTATGTGCATACATTCAAATTGAAGTGTATGTATTTGCATGTACTTGCTGTGTGTTTGTGTATCTCTGCACACTTTAACATGAATATGTATGTATTTGCATATTTTTTTCTTTGTGTATGTGCATGCATGCTTGCTTCCTCACAGGGTGTGTATGTATATGCATATACTTGCCATGTGTGTGGATTTGTGTGTGTGTGTTGGAAAGTATGTGTCCGAACAGAAAACTGTGCTTAGCGAGAGTATCATTAGATAAAATATTCCCATGCTCAGAAGGAGGAACAGAATAGCATACACCATTGACTGCCTGCTGAAGACCAGAATCAAATCTTGGATTTATTCTTTTAGCAGGGTTTTACACTAAGTAAATCATGCCACTTAAGGCTGAGCTAAACATCCATTTCAGTTACATCAAAACAGTATGTAAATTTTATTTATTTAACATTTGTTTACTGGGAAAGTGCAACTAGGACAGAGCCCATTTTCAGCGGAGGCCTGGGGAAAACACTCCAGTATGTGTTTGGAATGTAGGAGGAAACCCACATGAACACAGGGAGGACATGCAGACTCCACAAAGAAGTCACTCCAGCTGAGAATTGAACCAGAGAACCTCTTGCCGTGAGGTGACAACACTAAAAGCTGCAAATAAATAAGTAACTCCCAAACGCTAAAGGTGGTCTGTCACAAAAACAGTCAATATTGGCAGAAAAAAGACAGAAAATCCACCCAAGGATGGCCAATCAACGAAATCCACAAGTGTTCCAATTAAAATGTAGTCCTTTAATACGAATAAAACTTCGACTTGAAAATAAAATGAAAAATAAAAAAGCTCAAAACTGTCCCTTGAAGATATCTGATAAGCGCTTTCTACTGTTGTCTTCCTCAGATCGTATAAGACACTAGGGACTTCCATTTCCTTTTATATATGAAATTCTGTACTGTTTAACCAATCACCATTGATGAATACTTGGCAACATCCAAGATTAATTTGCATGTAATCAACTCTATGCTTCTGTTTCCCGCCTTTATTGAGTATGTAGATTAGATGTTCCAATCCTTCATTTTGATTGGATGTATATTGTGTTATTGATGATAATGTGAGCAAAGTGAGTATTACTCTTCCATTTGCCTTTAATTCTCAAGACCAATAACAGGTGGCGCTGTTCTAAATGATGTAGTATCCAAAGTAAATAGATGCATTCATAAACACTCCAAATATTAAATCTTCGAAAAAATTTGTGAATATAACTTTCTATTCATTACAATGCTATGCAGGTATGATGGATCTTTACCTGCATAATCAAAATAATGCCACTTAAAATTATGGAATTACAATAAGTATCCTTCAACTAAATTATATCACATTTCGAAAAATACAACCAATGCCTGCTTCAGATGTTATCTCTAAAATACCAAAGTCTTGCCAAAAACAGGAAAGTGTGTGGATAGAACAGCAACGCTAACTGTTCACTTTCCAATCTCTTTCAAGCAAAGGCAACATCCAATCCTGTCTTGTTATCTCAAGATTAATTTGCATGTAATCAACTCTATGCTTCTGTTTCCCGCCTTTATTGAGTATGTAAATTAGATGTTCCAGTCCTTCATTTTGATTGGATGTATATTGTGTTATTGATGATAATGTGAGCAAAGTGAGTATTACTCTTCCATTTTCCTTTAATTCTCAAGACCAATAACAGGTGGCGCTGTTCTAAATGATGTAATATCCATAAGTAAATAAAAGCATTCACAAACACTCCAAATATTAAATCTTCGAAGAAATTTGTGAATATAACTTTCTATTCATTACAATGCTATGCAGGTATGATGGATATTTACCTGTATAATGAAAATAATGCCACTTAAAATTATGGAATTACAATAAGTATCCTTCAACTAAATTATATCACATTTCGAAAAATACAACCAATGCCTGCTTCAGATGTTATCTCTAAAATACCAAAGTCTTTCCAAAAACAGGAAAGCATGTGGATAGAGCAGCAACACTAACTGTTCCCATTCCAATCTCTTTAAAGCAAATGAGGGAAATTACTTACCTTTTTTTCATAAATATTTTAGTTCTTTCAACTAACAGCAAAGACTATGATTTTGTTACTGAAAGTGACTTCAACATGTATTAAACCATTGGTAGCATGATCTTATTTTTCATTTAATCATTAATGTAAGAGTTCATTCCTTTTACCAATAAAAAATATATAAAATATGAGGAAAATTATGTTGTTCGATAAGCAAGCAGTATAATATCCTTTAACAATGGCCAGAATAAATTTGGCCTTAATCAGGTAAAATTCACTTGTTGTTACTATCATCAGACAAAATTCAAATTACAGGTTTGTCATATAGATGGCGCAAAAGTTTTGTTGTTATATACTTCTGTTCTTAAATATGAAAGTAACTTTCATCATTATATTCTCTTCATTCCTTAATATAAGGATGTATTGCTTTTATTAATAAAGATATGAAGAAGATGGTGTTGGCCAATAAGTGGGCAATGAAATGTCCTGTGACAAAAGCTGAAAAATGACTTTGGTCTCAGTCAGATAATGCTCACATAGTATTGTCTTTGTCAGTTGACTTTAAAGTTGTAAATTTATAAATGGCACAGTGGATTAACTACACTTTACATCTTCTGTTCTTTAAAATGGGTTTAGGGGGGACTATGCTATTTAAACCAGGGGGTTGATCTGCCCTCAGGTTAATAATCCATTTTGTTTCTTTCAGCTCTGTCAAAGTCTCAATGTCCCCTTGGCGTGGACCAGAGAAAGCTCTATCTATGACTTTAGATAGAAACTTGTGATTTTTATTAATAACAACATGTTGTGCCAACACATTATGTATTTCCTTGCTCTTAATATCCAATTGATGTCTCTGTACCCTTCTTTTGAAGCATTGGTTAGTTTTTTTCTATATAGAATGATGTACAAACCTCACAGGTAGCTAAATATACAACATCCGAGGTTTTACATGTTGCTTTGATGTTAAAAATATAGTCTTTCCCTGTAACCGGATGTGTAAAGTGGTTGCTGTCATCTATCACACAACAGATATTACAATTCCCACATTTTATTGTTCCTTTCCGTCCTATTATTGTATTTGGTGTCTGGATGTTAGTACATAATAATCTTTTCATATTTTTCTTGTTTTTGAAACAGAATCTAGGTCTCTCTCCAACTGTAGCTTTTAGATGTGGATCTTGTGTAAGCACTGGCCAAAACTGATTAATTATCTTAGTAATCTGAGTATTATCTGAACTATATGTTAGAGATAGTCTCATAAAGGTATCATTTAATTCAACATAATTTTGTCTTATGTTCCCATTGGATTGTAGATCTTTCTCCTTATAGCCACGGGCCTTCAAGTTGTTACGCAAGAAGTTTATTTTGCAACATTTGTGAATCCTATTTGTTTCATTCTTCATGATGTTCTTGGTTACATGTCTCGGATGCATGCTGCTTCTATGTAAGTAATGATTTCTCCAAGTATTCTTTCTATATAAATCAAAATTCAGGAAACCTTGGTCACTCAAACTGATACTAACATCTAGAAAATTGATGTTAGATCTAGAATATTCAGAAGTAAATGTAAGATACGAAGTAGTTTGATCCAAGTATGTATGAAATCTCGTAAATTGTTCTCCATCTCCTTTCCATAGGATAAACAAATCATCTACAAATCGACCGTAGAATAAGATGTGTTTTTTCCACGGATTATTCCTACTAAGGACAAAGTGTTGTTCCCAACCTACTAGAACTAAATTGGAATAACTATTTGCACAGGGGGTGCCCATCGCAACCCCCCATTTTTGTAAATAACAGCTATTGCCATAAGTAAAGTAGTTGTTCTCCAATATTAGTTCCAGCATATCACAAATAGTTCTGGATTCACTGGCTGAGATCTTACTGATAAGTACTTGTCTCACTGTCTCAATACCACTGTCATTTGGAATACTAGTGAAAAGGCTGTTTATATCTAGAGTTGTCAGTAATAAATCTTCTTTATCAACTGCATCATTCATAGCACCATTCAATTTTTCTAGAAAATCATCAGTATCCCTTAGCACAGAAGTGAAGGAGCTTAAGATCTGTTTCAATTCCTTCTCTACATATAGGGATAAGTTTTCAGTAGCCCACCCCCATCTTGAGATAATTGGACGTAGGGGAGGGTCTGTTAAATTCTTATATATTTTTGGCAGACCATTGATGATTGGAATAGTTGGTTTAGGAATAACTAAGAACTCATATAAGTCAATTTCTGTTTGTGTATGTAAAACCATATCTTGTAAATATGAATTGATCCTGTTAATTGCTTTAGTTATGTCAAAATGAGAAACTTCAGTATAAGTTTTGGAATCCTGTAACATCGTCAGCATTTTGTTCACATATCATGACATATCCAGCATCACTATTGCACCTCCTTTATCAGCTGGTCTAAGTGAGATCAAATGGTTATGTTATAAACTTGAGATAGCTGTTTTTTTCCTCAGAAGTGACATTACAATAATGTCTAGTATCTGGATCTAATCTCAATTTCTCAACTTCATTAGTGCAAAGTCTTACAAATAGATCTACTGCTGGATGTCCAACTGGAACAAAAGTGCTCGGTTTCCTCAGTATAGTCCTATCTGTTGTTTGATTTCCAAAAATGTACTTTAGGGTGACATTTCGTCCGAAATATTTCATATCCAGGACAAATTCATCTAAAGATGATCTAAATGAAGGAATGAATGTTAAACCTTTTTGTAAAACTGAGAGTTCCGATGGTGTAATATCATGTTTGGAAAGGTTAACTACCAATGATTCCTCTCCGTGAATGGTTTCTTCCTTTTTCGGTCTTGACTTGGTAGTCGTTGTCCTCTGAACTGATGTTGTTTCAAAAAAATTGGTAAGGTGGTATTAGGTGGTAGATGTGAACCATTTCTCTTAGGTATGGTTCCTGTAGCTGATACCCCTGAAATATCACTATTATTATCATTATTTATTGCAGCTTCTTGATTATCCTGTGGTAATAATGTGTTTCGTTGTTCTTCATCTGGCATGGTATTAGAGCTAGAACTACTATCCATAGGCAAATTTTTTCTCTTGTTGGTTATCAACTGTGGTCTCTGTTCATTCGATGTACCTTCTTTGGGCCATTCAAAGATTCTTCCTTGTTTAAAATCATTAACATCTCTGTTTAGTTTTTTTTATTTTCTGTTCTTTAATCTTAGATTCATATATATTGAGATTAAATTCTAATGTCTCTAACTTCTTAATTTGTTGATTGGATAATGTCATTAACTCTAATTCGCTTTGTTTATCCTTTATTATCTGAGCAATCCTCTCTTCCTCTGGTTTAAAATAATCCAATAGTAATCTTATATATTTAAAGCTGGTTTCTATATTTATTGCTTGCCAGCTTGCCAAAAGTCCTGGGTGTTGATTGCCATAGCTGGGCATGCATTTGACTCGCATTCCCCTAGTATGACTTGATAGTGTATGCATGCTTCCAAGTGGTATCTCTGCCACATTAATCTTTTTAGTTTAAATGCCACAGATTCGACTTCTTGAAAGACAAGATAAGGATAATCAAGAATCTCCAATAAATAATGATAATAATAGTGATATTTCATGGGTATCAGCTACAGGAACCATACCTAAGAGAAATGGTTCACATCTACCACCTAATACCACCTTACCAATTTTTTTGAAACAACATCAGTTCAGAGAACAACGACTACCAAGTCAAGACTGAAAAAGGAAGAACCCATTCACGGAGAGGAATCATTGGTAGTTAACCTTTCCCAACATGATATTACACCATCGGAACTTTCAGTTTTACAAAAAGGTTTAACATTCATTCCTTCATTTAGATCATCTTTAGATGAATTTGTCCTGGATATGAAATATTTTGGACGAAATGTCACCCTAAAGCACATTTTTGGAAATCAAACAACAGATAGGACTATACTGAGGAAACTGAGCACTTTTATTCCAGTTGGACATCCAGCAGTATATCTATTTGTAAGACTTTGCATTAATGAAGTTGAGAAATTGAGATTAGATCCAGATACTAGACATTATTGTAATGTCACTTCTGAGGAAAAAACAGCTATCTCAAGTTTACAACATAACCATTTGATCTCTCTTAGACCAGCTGATAAAGGAGGTGCAATAGTGATGCTGGATATGTCATGGTATGTGAACAAAATAATGACGATGTTACAGGATTCCAAAACTTATACTCAAGTTTCTCATTTTGAAATAACTAAAGCAATTAACAGGATCAATTCATATTTATAAGATATGGTTTTACATAGACAAATAGAAATGGACTTATATGAGTTCTTAGTTATTCCTAAACCAACTAATCCAATCATCAATGGTTTGCCAAAAATACATAAGAATTTAACAGACCCTCCCCTACGTCCAATTATCTCAGGACGGGGATGGGCTACTGAAAACTTATCCCTATATGTAGAGAAGGAATTGAAACAGATCTTAAGCTCCTTCACTTCTGTGCTAAGGGATACTGATGATTTTCTGGAAAAATTGAATGGTGCTATGAATGATGTAGTTGATAAAGAAGATTTATTACAGACAACTCTAGATATAAACAGTTTTTTCACTAGTATTCCAAATGACATTGGTATTGAGACAGTGAGACAAGTACTTATCAGTAAGATCTCAGCCAGTGAAACCAGAACTATTTGTGATATGCTGGAACTAATATTGGAGAACAACTACTTTACTTATGGCAATAGCTGTTATTTACAAAAATGGGGGGTTGCGATGGGCACCCCCTGTGCAAATAGTTATTCCAATTTAGTTCTAGTAGGTTGGGAACAACACTTTGTCCTTAGTAGGAATAATCTGTGGAAAAAACACATCTTATTCTACGGTCGATTTGTAGACGATTTGTTTATCCTATGGAAAGGAGATGGAGAACAATTTACGAGATTTCATACATACTTGGATCAAACTACTTCATATCTTACATTCACTTCTGAATATTCTAGATCTAACATCAATTTTCTAGATGTTAGTATCAGTTTGAGTGATCACGGTTTCCTGAATTTTGATTTATATAGAAAGAATACTTGGAGAAATCATTACTTACATAGAAGCAGCATGCATCCGAGACATGTAACCAAGAACATCATGAAGAATGAAACAAATAGGATTCACAAACGTTGCAATCGAGAAGAAAATAGAATTAAAGAAGTAAACTTCTTGCGTAACAACTTGAAGGCCCATGGCTATAAGGACAAAGATCTACAATCCAATGGGAACATAAGACAAAATTATGTTGAATTAAATGATACCTTTATGAGACTATCTCTAACATATAGTTCAGATAATGCTCAGATTACTAAGATAATTAATCAGTTTTGGCCAGTGCTTACACAAGATCCACATCTAAAAGCTATAGTTGGAGAGAGACCTAGATTCTGTGTCAAAAACAAGAAAAATATGAAAAGATTATTATGTACTAATATCCAGACACCAAATACAATAATAGGACGGAAATGAACAATAAAATGTGGGAATTGTAATATCTGTTGTGTGATAGATGACAGCAACCACTTTACACATCCGGTTACAGGGAAAGACTATATTTTTAACATCAAAGCAACATGTAAAACCTCGGATGTTGTATATTTAGCTACCTGTGAGGTTTGTACATCATTCTATGTAGGAAAAACTAACCAATGCTTCAAAAGAAGGGTACAGAGACATCAATTGGATATTAAGAACAAGAAAATACATAATGTGTTGGCACAACATGTTGTTATTAATAAAAATCACAAGTTTCTGTTTAAAGTCATAGATAGAGCTTTCTCTGGTCTACGCCAAGGGGACATTGAGACTTTGACAGAGCTGAAAGAAACAAAATGGATTATTAACCTGAGGGCAGATCAACCCCCTGGTTTAAATAGCATAGTCCCCCTTAAACCTGTTTTAAAGAACAGAAGATGTAAAGTGTAGTTAATCCACTGTGCCATTTATAAATTTACAACTTTAAAGTCAACTGACAAAGACAATACTATGTGAGCATTATCTGACCGAGACCAAAGTCATTTTTCAGCTTTTGTCAAAGGACATTTCATTGCCCGCTTATTGGCCAACACCATCTTCTTCATATCTTTATTAATAAAAGGAATACATCCTTATATTAAGGAATGAAGAGAATATAATGATGAAAGTTACTTTCATATTTAAGAACAGAAGAAGTATATAACAACAAAACTATTGCGCCATCTATATGACAAACCTGTAATTTGAATTTTGTCTGATGATAGTAACAACAAGTGAATTTTACCTGATTAAGGCCAAATTTATTTTGGCCATTGTTAAAGGATATTATACTGCTTGCTTATCGAACAACATCATTTTCCTCATATTTTATATATTTTTATTGGTAAAAGGAATGAACTCTTACATTAATGATTAAATGAAAAATAAGATCATGCTACCAATGGTTTAATACATGTTGAAGTCACTTTCAGTAACAAAATCATAGTCTTTGCTGTTAGTTGAAAGAACTAAAATATTTATGAAAAAAAGGTAAGTAATTTCCCTCATTTGCTTTAAAGAGTTTGGAATGGGAACAGTTAGTGTTGCTGCTCTATCCACACGCTTTCCTGTTTTTGGCAAGACTTTGGTATTTTAGAGATAACATCTGAAGCAGGCATTGGTTGTATTTTTCGAAATGTGATATAATTTAGTTGAAGGATACTTATTGTAATTCCATAATTTTAAGTGGCATTATTTTGATTATGCAGGTAAAGATCCATCATACCTGCATAGCATTGTAATGAATAGAAAGTTATATTCACAAATTTCTTCGAAGATTTAATATTTGGAGTGTTTGTGAATGCTTTTATTTACTTATGGATATTACATCATTTAGAACAGCGCCACCTGTTATTGGTCTTGAGAATTAAAGGAAAATGGAAGAGTAATACTCACTTTGCTCACATTATCATCAATAACACAATATACATCCAATCAAAATGAAGGACTGGAACATCTAATTTACATACTCAATAAAGGCGGAAACAGAAGCATAGAGTTGATTACATGCAAATTAATCTTGAGATAACAAGACAGGATTGGATGTTGCCTTTGCTTGAAAGAGATTGGAAAGTGAACAGTTAGCGTTGCTGTTCTATCCACACACTTTCCTGTTTTTGGCAAGACTTTGGTATTTTAGAGATAACATCTGAAGCAGGCATTGGTTGTATTTTTCGAAATGTGATATAATTTAGTTGAAGGATACTTATTGTAATTCCATAATTTTAAGTGGCATTATTTTGATTATGCAGGTAAAGATCCATCATACCTGCATAGCATTGTAATGAATAGAAAGTTATATTCACAAATTTCTTCGAAGATTTAATATTTGGAGTGTTTGTGAATGATTTTATTTACTTATGGATATTACATCATTTAGAACAGCGCCACCTGTTATTGGTCTTGAGAATTAAAGGCAAATGGAAGAGTAATACTCACTTTGCTCACATTATCATCAATAACACAATATATATCCAATCAAAATGAAGGACTGGAACATCTAATTTACATACTCAAAGGCAGGAAACAGAAGCATAGAGTTGATTACATGCAAATTAATCTTGAGATAACAAGATAGGATTGGATGCTGCCTTTGCTTGAAAGAGACTGGAAAGTGAACAGTTAGTGTTGCTGTTCTATCCACACGCTTTCCTGTTTTTGGCAAGACTTTGGTATTTTAGAGATAACATCTGAAGCAGGCATTGGTTGTATTTTTCGAAATGTGATATAATTTAGTTGAAGGATACTTATTGTAATTCCATAATTTTAAGTGGCATTATTTTGATTATGCAGGTAAAGATCCATCATACCTGCATAGCATTGTAATGAATAGAAAGTTATATTCACAAATTTCTTCGAAGATTTAATATTTGGAGTGTTTATGAATGCTTCTATTTACTTTGGATACTACATCATTTAGAACAGCGCCACCTGTTATTGGTCTTGAGAATTAAAGGCAAATGGAAGAGTAATACTCACTTTGCTCACATTATCATCAATAACACAATATACATCCAATCAAAATGAAGGACTGGAACATCTAATTTACATACTCAATAAAGGCGGGAAGCAGAAGCATAGAGTTGATTACATGCAAATTAATCTTGAGATAAGATAGGATTGGATGTTGCCAAGTATTCATCAATGGTGATTGGTTAAACAGTACAGAGTTTCATATATAAAAGGAAATGGAAGTCCCTAGTGTCTTATACGATCTGAGGAAGACAACAGTCGAAAGCGCTTATCGGATATCTTCAAGGGACAGTTTTGAGCTTTTTTATTTTTCATTTTATTTTCAAGTTGAAGTTTTATTCTTATTAAAGGACTACATTTTAATTGGAACACTTGTGGATTTCGTTGATTGGCCATCCTTGGGTGGATTTTCTGTCTTTTTTCTGCCAGCACTAAAAGCTGCACCACTGCGCCTCCCAAAAATTGTTGAATGGTTTACATTACACAAAATACAATCTTCTGTGCCAGTGTACAGTGTCAAAAAATACAAAGAATGCAAAGATAATAAGAAGTGTGTGGGAGGTTGGCATAAGGGGGTGGGAGGTTGGCATAATGGTTAAGGTGTTTACCTTGCAAAAACAAGGTACAGGGTTTGATTCTCACATGGGGTAGTTGGCTAGGCTTAAAATGACCCACAAGGGCAGTTAGCCTAGTAATAATCTATGAACCTATGAACCTATAACTGGCTGGTGTCTGCAGCTATAGAAGTGAAGCTATTTTACCAGTATATGGTCACAGAAAAATACAAAGAATGCAAAGATGGCAATAAATGCATTCATACTTACCTGGTATTTGTAACTATGGAAGATGTTTTTCTTCAAGATTAAAGAGTCACCCTTCATAAGGTGTTAAGTCTCCACATCTTGCCCCGAAATAGAAATTTGACAATGGAGATGTACAGCAGTACTGCCTCATTGTACCCTTGTTTACTTATTGTTACTCCGAAATCCTTTTCACTGACATAATGTAAATTATACTGTTCCAGAAAATAAAAGAAGGAAACATTGTAACAATTATAACAGTGTTAAAACTGAGATTCTGCCTTCAGAAAGATATTTGTCACATTGTACATTTTCGTTTACTTACAGTAGCATGAATGATGCTGCATTTCAAGTAATGCTGTTTTTAACATGTTTAGTAGAAACGGGGATTGGGACATGGGGGGGGCATGATTTTTGTGGAGTGAGAATGTAAAACAAAGTAAGGAAAAGAGTAGCAGCTTCTGTGGTGTAGAGCATGAGGTGCAGTGTAGAAGAAATGAATGATGAGGCATTGAAGATAGGTTA
>NC_056729.1:1580474570-1580649570 GCF_019279795.1 Protopterus annectens
CACACCCATTATTTTTGATAGAATACTCTGTAGGGATTTTTTTTAAAATCTGCCAACTCATTACACTTCCAAAACATATGCTCCCAGTTACCTCTTTGTTCTCAGTTACACCTCCAACATTTGCTTTTTGCCTGAGGAAAAATTCTTTGAAATCTACTTGGGGTATAAAAACTGTGCAAACACTTCCAAGTAAAGATCATAAAATTTCTAACTCAGGTAGTACGTTGCCAGAACAGAATATTTTGGAAACTCTGATCAATTGTTAATTTCTTATGAAAGTTAAAAAAAAACTTTGACAAAGCAAACGATTTCAAAATGGTTGTCTCATACTCATACCTTTTATTATACTCACCACAAGGTAATTCCAGCCAGGGGCCTTGGCTTCATCTGTGGCTGTTTGGAAAGGGTTGGATTCTAGAAGTATTTTAGAAGTAGCAAATTCGTTCTCTGTGCAAGCCTTTACAAAACACTACAGCCTAGATTCTTTTACCAGGTCTCGGACAGGCTTTGCTAGGACCATTCTCCAGGGGCTCCTGGACCCTAATCCGTCTTCCTCCTCCAAGTCAGTCTAAGCTGTGATAATCTGCCCATATAGCTAAGGCTACTGTAGCAGTAACTAGTATGATGAGCATACTGCAGTTGTGGAAGTAAACTTACCTTAACAGTAACTATTTGAATGATCAGTGCTGCAATAGCCACTCCCACCCTCCATCACCCTTATTTTTGTAAGTTTTTGATGTTAGGGCAAGGACCTCTGACTTTATTTTCCTAGCATTGACCTTGTCAGAGCTCGAGTTTCCCTCTCCTAGGTGGCATGAAAGCTCTAAAGGGCTTGATGCCCCAAACCACTTTTTTTTTCATCAGTTTAGCTTGTGCTGACTAATTGTCTGGGCATTTGGAAGGTGCCCTTGAAACTTTAGAAGCTGACCAGCTGTTTTGTCCTGTGAGAGATATGACCCATGTAGCTAAGGCTATTACAGCAGTGATCATCTGAACATCTGCTGCTATAGTAAGATTACTTGTAGTTTCCTCCTTCCCCTGTCTGGAAGAAGAAGTAGAAAGTTGCCAGGGAGTATTTGGGTGTCAGGCCAGCTCCTGTTGTGCCTTAGCCACTGCTGAGTGACTCTGCTGTGACTGTTGCTTGTTCCTCAGAGACCTTATCTCTCTTTTCCCCAGTGCCACTAATGATTTTGGTGGGGGGAGTAGTCCTCTGCAGCTGTAAGAATGTGCTGTGTAGGCACATCATGAGAACTACTCTTGTTGGTCTCGGGAGGAAAGTGCAGGTGAAGGTCCTACGAAGATTTGGAATAGGGAGCCTGAATCTGGGTTTGATATACCTAATGTAGGTCAGTATTATTCAAAGAAGTTTCCCAGGAAAAGTGAACATAAAGAGAAAATCTTGCCTTTTCGTATTTTTCTCTATCGACAGGGATTTGCTGGAATTTGCTGAAGACGTTATTTCTGCCTTTTCTTTACCTACTACCATTTCAGGCAGGAAAAGAAAACAAATTCCATCCCTTTGTAACTCTGAACATCTGGCAGAAGGAACAGGGATTGGAAAAAGATAGTACAGCTTCAGGAATTCCTTCTCAACTGAAGATTCTGACTCTTGAGGAGAGTGTTATATCAGATTTCTCTCCTGAAGACTTATATTTTTCTGAGACCTTATCAAAAATAAAAGATTTTTTTTCAGTGGAACAGAGTGAAATTTGTATTGCTCAGCAAATGTGTTACAATTTGTTACAGTTTGATATACCTGTGTTTTCAGCTTTTCCTACTGTTTTGTCTGCTTTAGACAGTGTTTTTCATTACTACTTGTAGACTGCCTGATAGCCAGCCTCTTGCCCCTAGGATGTCTCTCCTGAAGACTTATATTTTTCTGAGACCTTATCAAAAATAAAAGAGTTTTTTTCAGTGGAACAGAGTGAAATTTGTATTGCTCAGCAAATGTGTTACAATTTGTTACAGTTTGATATACCTGTGTTTTCAGCTTTTCCTACTGTTTTGTCTGCTTTAGACAGTGTTTTTCCTTACTACTTGTAGACTGCCTGATAGCCAGCCTCTTGCCCCTAGGATGTCTGACAGATTACACAGGATACTGCATACTCTTAAATATTTGTTTTCTAACTGAAGCAGACCATGGAATGATTTACTTATCTAAAACTACTTCTACCAAACACACTGCTACTGATTATCCCATTCCCTCTGACAAGGATGGAAAAGCTTTTGATACATTTGAGAAGAAAGAGTATTCTTCTAAACATTTTAAAGTGTCACATTCATATATTAGTCTGTACTTCTGTGTTTTGAGAACATACAAAAGTTAATGGTTAACCTTTCTTTTGGGGAGGAAATTTTTTTGAATGCCTTCTTAGTATCTGCTTCTCATCTAACTAACAATGCAAAAAACAACGTGTGTATACAGCTGTACTGCTCAGATTTTATTATATAGTGTCGCTTGTCTCATGCATTCAAAAGAGGCAATGAAGCGGTGCATGGGTTCAAGATATTTATTGTACATAAACATTGTTAGGAACTGTAACTAGAACATACAATCTGATGTCCCTCTCATTCTGCTTCAGTGATGGGGTTATGGATCCGGTCCTCGCTCCTCGGATCTGTCTTGGCCGCCTTCAACAGACTTTAGCTTCCAGGCTCGAGCTCCTTCCTTGCCCACAGTCCTCTGCCCCTAGCTCTACCTCCTTAGACCTCATTTGCTGCCACTGTGTACAGATGCATTCTTTAGTTCTCCAAGTTGTTCTCAGATCCGCAAAGTCCCTGGATCCGGGATCTAGTACTCATTCACTTGGGAGATCACAACACTGGTTTCTCCTATGGTGCAGACCAAGATTTTGCAGACACCTAGACAATCAAGGCCTTCCTCTGTGGCTTCTTCCAGATCCTCTAGGAGACTATACGGTCTCGTGGACAAGATGATTAAGTCCATTATCAAGGCGCAGATCCAGATGGGGGCACTTCGAGTTCCATTCCCTCGTGGATCCGAGAGAGTACCTACCACTTCTTCTTTTTCTCCTTCTCCAATCCATATAGCAGTTTCGGAACCCCATGACAGCAGTCTACTGAGAGATTCGGGGTTGGATCAGAGGATCTTTGCTTCCTCAATGCCGACCGTGACCTTGACTACCTCTGCTCCAAGATCCTCAGATCAGAATGAGTCTCGGGTTCATGATATCTCGGCTGGCTCCAAGGGGCAAGGTTCGGCTCTAGTTTTGTCAGATCTTTCCCTCACCCCTTGGAGCTTCGTCTCTCGACAGTGCGGATCCAGTTCTGTCAGACAGCCAGGGCTCTGGGGTGCTCCTTCTTTGTTCTTTAGTTGCTTTGGCTCCAAGGGAGTGGAGGAGGGTTCCCCGGGGCCTTCGGCTTTCCATGTTTCAGAAAAGGCTTTCTCTGCAGATAGAGCTCCAGACCCTTTGACTTCTGCTTCTCCCTGGATGGGGTCACCCCACCTCTAAGGACCTCCAAACTCTTCCACCTGAGGTGGCCCCTTCCTCTTCTGACTCCTTGCCTGAATATCCCATGGAGGAAATCCCACAGAGGAGTACACGCAAGAAGAGGCACTTGGATCCCCCTATGGAGTCCCTCACTGAGAATACAGACTACAGTGAGGGAGAGGGATCCCCCAGATCACCACTGGTCGATGTCTCCTTTGCAGACATCATAGAAATCTTAAAGCAAAGAGGTGACTGGTCATCCAAAAATTCTTCTTCAGAGGAGTCTGTATTCTTGGAGGCCTTTGGGGCAGGCCCGTCTACGTCTTGGTTAGTCCGCCTGGTGGACACTTTTATAGATTTTGTCACCCATCAAGCCTGGAAGGAGCCGGACACCATACAGCCTGTGCCAAAATGTCCAGATAAGATTCTTTCTCTCCCAGAGGACCGATCTTTCTGGAGCAAGGTCATTCCTGTTGACACTATGGTGGAGGCAGCTGCTACTAAGAAAGAGCTCACACAGCAGAGCTCGACTGTTCACCTGCTGAACAGAGCACTGGAAAGGTTCGGGAAGAGCACAGTCACCTCAGGGACTTTTTTGCTTAGTGTGCTTAATTACTTTTTACATTTTGTTCACCTACAGAGAGACCTAGTGAGGGAACTGTCTGAGATCAAGTTTCTCTGAAGCTGACTACTCTAACTTCCCTGGCAAACTCTTCTATGAGGCTCGGTTCTCATTCCACGGAAGGATCCTCAAGGGCAGCCAGCACCAGCATTGCAATACGCAGACATGCATGGATGAGGCTTTGTGATTTTGTGATGCCCTTTAAGGTGTCTTTTGCCAACACCCCTTTTGATGAGTCCTCTCTGTTTGGTCCGTCAGTGAATGACACCCTGACCTGCAGCGAGCAAGAGGGTAAGACCTTATCTGCCATGGGGATCAAGTTTTCCCTCCCTCAATGCAACTAATTCTAGAAATAAAAGAGGGGCTAAGCAAACTTGGTTCCGAAAATCATAGTTCCTTTCCTGATCAAAGTGGAGAGTACTCTTCCAGAGGCAGAGGAGGAGGCTTTAATGGGAGACCCTGCTCTAGAGGCAAAGGGGGTTTGCAAAATCAGGGCTTTAGGGAATCCTTTTCCGACAAGCCTTTTCAGTGCTCCTGAAGCACTGCCCTACTGTCTGACTTTGGAGGCAGTTGGGGGCCGTTTTTACCTGCACCCAGGTGCCTGGGCCCAAATAATGTCAAATGCTTAGGTGTAAATCATAATATCCAGAGGTTATTACATTCCCTTTACTCTCCCCCCTTCAAAGGTTCCAAAGAAGCTCCCCAACATTCCACCCAGCCATAGGGAGTTGGCAGTACCAGAGATCAAAAAGTTACTGCAAAAGAAAGTCATCCAGGAGGTCTCAGCCGATGAAAACAGGGGACCTAAGGCCTATCTTAGACCTAAGCAAGCTCAGTTTATACTTAAAGAAGGAGAAGTTCCATATGGTTATGGTTCACTCCATCCTTCCATTTCTAAGGAAAGACGATTGGATGTGTTCTGTGGACTTAAAGGACACATACTATCACATAAAAATAGGCACTCCAGAAGTCACCTGCACTTCCACATGTGAGCCAATCACTTCCAATTCAGAGCCCTACCCTTTGGACTCACCACAACCCCCTGGGTGTTTAACAAATGCATGGCTGTGGTCACAGGTCACCTACAACTGCAAAGGTTTAAGGTATTCCCATATCTGGACGATTGGCTCCTAACTGCCTTTACCCAGCTTCACCTTTCTCACACCAGAGACTATCTATATCGGATTTCCCATGAACTAGGTATCACCATAAACATGGACACGTCACAACCATTGTCTCTTCAAACCTTGGAATTCATCGTGGCTCAACTGAAAACAGTTATGCAAGTAGCTTCCTCGCCCCAACATTGCATCAACACTTTGACTGTTCAGGTACAAGCTATATTATCTCATCCATTTCCTCCTGCCAGATTGATTCTACATGCCCTGGAATTTGTGGCAGCTGCCATAATTCTAGTTGCTCTAGCCTGATACTATATGCACATTCTACAATGGACACTGGCTGTGCAATGGTCAATTCTGCATCAGCCCCAGTCTGTTCCTATCAGACTGACCAATGTTTGCAGAAGCCATTTAGAGTGGTGAATTTGTTCCGCTCTTTTGGTAGGCAGAACTTTCATTTTTCCCCCCTCCAATAGCCACAATGACCATGGAAGCTTCCCACCTAGGGTGGGGAGGCATTTGGAGGGGAAGATGGTCCAAGGCACGTGAACTCCCCTAGAGACCAGATTGCATATAAATGCCCTGGAGATGAGGGCTGCCCTCCTATCACTGCAAGCCTTTCAGAACAGTCTCCGTCTGGGAACTATTGCGATTCTCACTGACAGCATGTCAGTCATCTGGTATGTCAACAAGCAAGGAGGAAACCTGTTCATAACCACCTTATAGAGAGGCCATGAGAGTTTGGGAGTGGGCGATTTCTTCATACTGCTTTCTACTTGCAACACATGTACTGGGGAAATCCAGCATGTTGGTGGACAGGTTCAGCAGGTCCATTCTGATGCCACACGAATGGTCCCTCGATCAGTCAGTAGCGAACAAGATATTTGACTGTTGTGGGTCTTCCCTGCTGCATTGTCTTTGCATCCTCGCACAAGTGCAGCAGTTATTTTGATCCCTCCTTCAGGGAGTTCCCTGAGAGATGGCGCAGTGGTGCAGCAGTAGCATTGTTGCCTCACAGCAAGAGGTTCTCCGGTTCGATTCTCGGCAGGGGTCCCTTCTGTGTGGAGTCTGCATGTCCTCCCTGCGTTCTTGTGGGTTTCCTCCGTGTGCTCCGGTTTCCTCCCACAATACAAAGACATGCATCTGGAGCGTTTCTCCGCGGGCCTCCCCTGAAAATTAGCTTTGTTCCAAGTCAGACTTTCCCAGTTAACAGATGTTAAATAAATAAAATCAAAATGCTCTAGTCCACAATTGGCTCCCTGGTCTTCTTTATGCTTATCTTCCTCTTCCACTGATTGCAAGTGTACTGTGATCCTCATTGTCTTCTTTTGGCCTCATCAGATCTGGTTCCCCTTCCTCTGGTCTTATCTGAAATATCCTCCATGGATGCAGGAACCCAAACTGAACCTCCTTTATCACCCTACACTAGGACTCCAACTGGATCTCCCCACTCTCGTTAATCATTTTGTTTCTCCAGTTGCCTTGATTGTTAGAGGGTCCAGGTTTTCCTCGCCTGTCAGTGGTATCATTCTAGCTTCCCAGAAAGCTTCCACCAAAAAAGGTATATAAAAGCAAATGTAAAAGATTTTCTATTTGGGCTGCTAAATCATCACATTGACCGTTTTTCAGCTCTTGTTGCTTCATTTGTTTCTTTCCTTGAAGCCTTATTTAAAGAGAGATCCAGTTCTGCAACTATTAAGCTCCAGTTAGCAGACATGTCCAATTTTCATTCGGGGTTATCTTCGGGTTCTATAGCTTCAGCCAGAATATGTAAAGCTGTTCTCAAAGGTGTCTTCCTTCTTAGGCCTCCAATCAAAGACCCCACTCCCCCATGGGATCTAACTATAATCTTGCAAGCGTTGGCCCCCAGACACTTTGAACCGGCTAATGATTGTGACTTGAAAATTTTGTCCTGCAAGACTGCCTTTCTCGTAGCCATTACTTCAGCAAGAAGAGTTTCTGAGTTGCAGGCACTGTCATCTAAACCTCCATACATAATCTTTCATAAGGATAGACTTTCCCTAAGTGCTAACCCATCTTTTATGCCAAAAGTTGCCACAGAGTCAAACATAAATCAGGGCATACAGTTACCAGTGTTCTTTCCGAATTATTCTAGCAAAGCAGAATATATGTTACACTCCTTAGATGTTCGACAGTTATGTTTCTGTCTGCATAGAACAAGACAGTTCAGAAAATCTGAGCAGCTGTCTCATTTTCCTCTAACAGTAAGGGTTGAGCAGTTACTAAAGTGACATTAGCTAAATAGATAACTAGTTGCATAACTTTCATTTATGAATAAAGTGGTCTGAAACTGACTAGCACTCCAAAAGCTCATTCTACAACATCTGCAGCTACCTCAGCGGCTTTTTCATCTAGAGTTCCAATTGATGATGTCTGTGCTGCAGCAACTTGGTCTAAGTCTCATACCTTCGTGACCCATTATAAGCTGGACATGATATCCAGGACATCTTTTGGCTCCTTGGTGCTCCGGCATATCCTTCCTTGAAGCCACCCAAGAAATCATGTAGCTGGGGACTCTGACCCATCAGTGAACCAGAATGAGAGGGACAACATCAGATTTTTTTTGTTATGTACTTACCATAACTTGGTATCTGTGTTGTCCTTCTCTCATTCTACTTCATCTTCCCTCACAGCCGTCCTCCTCCTAAATAAGTATGATTTTTAGAGGATCTGAAGAAACCTTTGTTGGAACCTCCATTTCAGGTTGAGCCCTTTGTTCCTGTTCTTTTTTTCTATTTCTGTTTGAGGCAGCAAACTTGATCTGAAGAGGCAGAGCTTGGGGCAGGGGATTGTGGGTAAGGGAGGAGCTTGAGCATGGAAACTAAAGTCTGTTGAAGGTGACCGAATCGGATCAGAGGATCGGATCCGTAACCCCATTCATGAAGCAGAATGAGAGGAGGGCAACACAGATAGCAAGATGTGAGAGTGTTCAATCTCTCCGTTTGTTCTTACACCTGGGTTCGGAGCCGATCCTCGGCTCCGTGTCGGCCGCTTGTCAAAGCTCTGCATCGAGAAGAAGCTCGAGACCAACCTATCTCCCACAATCCCCCTCTGCCTTTACCTCAAATCTAGTTTGCCGCTGCAACGTTCACATCATTTTTGATGAGCTCGGACCACCTCAAAGCTAAGATTGTTTTATCTGATATATTTTTGGATAAAATTTCTTCTTCTTTTTTTCTTAAAGTTGTGTGTGTGTGTGTAGTGTGTCGAGGGTTTCTCTAGTGCGTATATAAATTTTATATACTTATTTAAAGTTAGTTCCCTCGGGGCCTACCCCACCCTTTAACTTATACACAGGATTTGACTTTAACTGGATTGACCTTAACTACCGGATTTGACTTATTACTGGATTTGACATTTTAACTGGCTATTACACTGTTAAAAATTTTGTATTTGACTGTACTTTTAACATGTCTGAGAAAGCTAAGTCAGGCTTCAAACGGTGCCAATGTGGACAGAAAATGTCTGTCACAGATAATCATAGTTCCTGCGTCTACTGTCTTGGCCCTCTCCATCTGCAAGAAGACTGCTCCATCTGTCATTCTTTCAGTGGAAGGGTCATGACAGATAGGCGCAGGAAACTTATGGATAGAGGCCTTTTGAAGCCTGCATTCCAAGAGGCACTGGATGCATCGGACCAGACATCTAAATCCTCGAAGGACTCGAAGACGTCGGAGCCCATGTCATCGGCTCCGAGCTCTTCATTTAAAGTTCGCTCACCGGTTCCACAGACCTCGGGGCCGAGTGTTGAACTTTTGTCAGTTACCGAGCCTCGAGTCTTGGAACCGGTGACGGAGCTTCCTCCTCCTGCTGTGCTTTTGAGGTCGGCTCCGTCTTCGATTCCTTCGACGCGTTCTTCTAGGCCCCTCTCCGACACTGATGTAGACCGCGTGGTGCAGAAATTGATGGAGAATACGGCCTTGTCCAAACTCATCTCTGTCTCCTCCCAGTTGGTGTCGAGACTCGAAGGCCTTCCCTTATCTCCATCTGTTCCTCCTCCGAGGCCTATCCAGTCTTCGGAGCCGGAAGATGCTGATCTGATGATTGTGGAGCCCTCTGTGCCGGAACCGTCTTTTTCTCGGTCGGCACCGTTCACCTCGACTCCGACGGACCCGGTACCGGAGTCGCGGGGCGAAGATCCATCCTTGGATCTGGGACCGAGAGTCGGACCGACGTTTCGGTTCCGACTCTCCCTCTCGGAGCCTCGGCTCGGATCGACTCGGCTCCGTCCTTGGAGTCTATGCCATCGGTTCCTGTCTCGGGGATTCCTCAGTTTTCTTCGGAACCGAGGGATACCTCGACTCGGGACCCGGGGGCCTTCGACCTCATGAGGAAGGTTTTGTCGACTCAGACAACCACCTCAGCAGAAACAGCTTCTCCTTCCCATAAGGGTCCGTTATCCTCCTCTGCACCCACGGCTACATCTAAGCGTCGAGCACCAGTGTCTCAGCCACCCCCAGAGGGTGCCCCCTCTTCCTCGGAGGCTTCATCGGATGCTCCCCCCGAAGAAGTTCCGAGGAAAAGATTGTGTAAGAGGAGACACTTGGATTCCCCACAAGAATCCTTGACATCGGACACTGACTTAGATGAGTCAGAAGGGTCCCCAAAATCACCCTCAGAGGATGTCTCCTTTTCTGACATCCTGGAGATCCTAAAACAGAGAGGTGATTGGCAAGCCCTACCCCCTTCTGAGGATGAGTCAGTCTTGCTGAAGGCATTCGGTGCTCGCCCTTCCTCCTCCTGGGTCACTCCGCCCTTCGATGAGTTGATGGAATTGATTGCTCGAAGGGCGTGGGAGACACCTGACACGGTGGAGCCAGTCCCTAGAAAGCCTAATAAATATATTACTGCCCCACAAGACAAGGCTTATCTCACAAAGGGAGTTCCAGTGGACGCTATGGTGGTGGCAGCTGCCACGAAAACGGAGATGTCTGAATCTTCCTCATCTGTCCATCCGCCTAACAGAGATTCTAGGACTATGGACAGGTATGGGAAGCGCATTTTTAGTTCAGCGGCTTTTTCCATGCGATCCCTGAACTATTTGACCCATTTGACACGGTTACAGAGGGATCTAGTCAAAGAGTTGGGAGATACCCTCCAGGGTACTACAGATGCTGCTGTCTCGGAGAAAGTTACAGCGCAACTCAATACCCTTACATCTATTGCGAACTCGTCCATGAGGCTGATCTCATACGCAGCCGAAGGATCGAGTAGGGCTGCGGCTTCAGCAATTGCTCTTCGTAGACAATCCTGGATGCGCTTATGTTCCTTTGCGGAAGCCTTCAAGTCTTCCTTTACTAACGCCCCATTTGATGGTGCCACTCTCTTTGGCCCAAAAGTAAAGGAGACCCTTACCCGGTGTGAGCAAGAGGGAAAGACTCTGTCTGCTGTCGGAGTCCGTTTTTCCATCCCATCCAGACCGTACCCCAAAGGGCAACGTGGTGGAAAAATGTGGTTTCAAAAACCCCAAGGCTCTTTCCCAGGCACACAGGGTGATGCCCCCTCTAGAGGCAGAGGAGGGGGCAGAGGTGGAAGACGTCGCTCTGGCGGCAGAGGGGGTCCGCAAAACCAAGGTGACAGGGATACACTCCCCGGGAAACCTTTCCAGCACTCCTGAGAGGAGGCCCGACTGTCCTGCTCTGGAGGCAGTCGGGGGTCGCTTAGCTTTATACCCTCAGGCCTGGCAAAGTCTTACATCGGACAATAAAAAGCATTGTTACCAGAGGTTACAGAATTCCTTTCCTATTGCCCCCTATTCCGCAGAAAAGACTCCCAGATGTACCGCCCCATCTGCGAGGCCCTGCAGCTATAGAAATTTCAAAGCTGCTAGAAAAAGAGTCATCCAACCAGTCCCAGCGGACCAAAGAGGATTCGGAACTTACTCAAGGTTCTTTTTAGTTCCAAAAAAGACAGGGGACTGGAGGCCAATTCTGGACCTAAGCAAACTCAATACCTTCATCAAGAAAGAAAAGTTCCGGATGGTCACGCTTCAATCGATCCTTCCATTCTTACAGAAGGACAACTGGATGTGCTCAATAGATCTAAAGGACGCGTACTACCACATCAAAATGGCCAGGGTGTCCAGGGATCACTTGCGCTTCCGGCTGGGAGCCAGTCACTTTCAATTTCGAGCCCTGCCCTTTGGTCTGACCTCAGCCCCCAGGGTTTTCACCAAATGTATGGCAGTGGTAGCGTCTCACTTGAGATGCCTGGGATTCCAGGTGTTTCCATATCTGGACGACTGGCTCCTTTCTGCCAACACCGAGCGTCGACTGATTCAGGCCAAGGATTACACACTGCAACTCTGTGTTCATCTCGGAATTTCCGTAAATTTCGAAAAATCCTTATTACAGCCATCACAGCATATCTCATTCATAGGAGCAGAATTGGATACGCGTTGCTTAATCCTGAGGCTTCCTCCAGAAAGAATAGCCTCCCTACAAAACCACATATCTCTTCTCCTATTATCAAAAAAATCCCCAGCAAAACTGGTTCTGAAGGTTTTGGGTCTCATGGCAGCTTCCCTCATTGCGGTACCCTTGGGAAGACTGCACATGAGAGTTCTTCAATGGCTACTGTTTGCACAATGGTCGTTCCAACAGTTACCCCTGACACACGAAATTCATATCACGAACATCTGCAAATCGCCCCTGTCTTGGTGGCTTCAGACTTGCAATCTCTCCAGCGGAAGACCATTTGTACTACCCACACCAACAGCTACGGTGACCACGGACGCTTCCCTGATAGGGTGGGGGGACATCTTTCAGGGACAGACAGTCCAAGGCGAATGGACCAAATTGGAGTACAATCTGCACATCAATGTTCTAGAGATGAGGGCAGTGTTTCTAGCGTTGCAACACTTTTCTCCCCTTCTTCCTCTAGGGACCATTGCAGTTCAGTCGGACAACATGTCCGTAGTCTGGTACATAAACAAACAAGGGGGAACCAAGTCTTATCAACTATGCAGAGAGGCCATGAGAATCTGGCAATGGGCAGAGTCCACGGGTCGCTTTCTGATAGCAACGCACATCCCGGGGTTATCCAACGTCATAGCGGACAGGTTGAGCAGAGCCATCCTGTTTCCTCACGAGTGGTCCCTCAAACAATCAATTGCGAAGGAAATTTTTCGCAAGTGGGGCCAGCCTTGCTGCGATCTGTTTGCGTCTCCAATGAACGCCAAATGCAGAAGCTATTTTGCCCTATTACCCCCTCCAGGGGAAGTCCCCAGGGACGCTCTGGTTCACGATTGGCCCCCAGGTCTCCTGTACGCCTTTCCTCCTATTCCCCTGATTGCAAAATTTCTACAGAAAGCCAGCAACCTGCAAAGGACAATAATCCTCATTGCCCCATTCTGGCCTCGTCAAATTTGGTTTCCCTTTCTTCTAGCACACCGAATTCGGGAACCCTGGATCCTGGACCCGGAGCCGGATCTGCTGACCCACTCGTCAGGGGCTCCCCACCCGTCGCTACTCTCCCTCAGACTAGCAGCTTGGCTGCTCCGCTTTGTTAGCCAGGTCTGATCTTCTTTCCCTGCAGTTCAAAATATTCTGGTGGCTTCTCATAAAGCTTCCACTACAAAGATTTACACTAGTAAATGGAAGCGTTTTGTACACTGGGCAACTTCACAACAATTGGATCCCGTAATAGCCCCTCTTAACAGAGTCTTGGAGTTTTTAGCCGAACTTTTCCACCAAGGAGCTTCTCCTGCCACTTTGAGAGTGCAACTTGCTGCCATTTCAAACTTTCATGTAGGAGAAAATTGGGCTCCTATTATGGCTCATAAACTTTGTAAGGCCTTTCTAAAAGGATCTTTCCATATTAGGCCACCAGTTAGAATTCCTACATCACCTTGGAATTTGAACCTTCTATTATCACAGCTAATGCTACCACCCTTTGAACCAGCATCTTCCTGTCCTTTGAAGTTTTTGTCATGGAAAACCCTTTTTCTGGTAGCTATCACATCGGCCAGACGGGTATCGGAACTTCAAGCTCTTTCCGTTAAACACCCATATTTGATCTTTCACCCTGATAGAGTATCTCTTCGCACTAATCCATCCTTTCTTCCCAAGGTTTGCTCCGCTAATAATATTAATCAGTCCATTGAGCTCCCCACTTTTTTCAAGAACCATTCCAATAAGTTGGAATATATGTTACACAAGTTAGATGTTCATAGACAACTCAGGTTTTACTTGGATAGAACAAAGGATCACAGAAAAACAGACCAGCTCTTTATAGCCTTTGCAGACAGCAGAAAGGGCATGGCAGTTACAAAACGAACCCTTTCCAAATGGCTTTCCGATTGTATTATTTTTGTTTATACTGCTTCTGAGCAGAATTTACCTGTCAAGCCCAAAGGGCATTCTACAAGATCAATATCTACATCTCTGGCTCATGCAGCCCGCCTACCGTTGGACACTATTTGTGCGGCTGCCACTTGGTCTAAACCACATACATTCATTATTCATTACAAAGTAGATAGGATTTCCAGGGACAGGGCAACCTTTGGTTCCACTGTGCTCAGGAACGTTCTCCCGTGAGTTCCTCAGGAACATGGAGCTAGGGACACTACCCAGGTGTAAGAACAAACGGCGAGATTGAACACTCTCACATATAGAAGTTATGTCCTTACCATAACGTTCCATGTGGAGTGTTCATCTCGCCTTTGTTCTTACATTCCCACCCTCAGGAAGAACATCCAGTTTAGGTGTCTGGTTTGGTTCTCCGGCTTCTGCCTTTGTTCAGTTGTTGCGGCTGTGTTTCAGCTATGTTTTTTGCATGAATGTGTCATATTCTTTTCCGTTGACTTCTGGTTTGCTTGCAAACTAGATCTGAGGTAAAGGCAGAGGGGGATTGTGGGAGATAGGTTGGTCTCGAGCTTCTTCTCGATGCAGAGCTTTGCCAAGCGGCCGACATGGAGCCGAGGATCGGCTCCGAACCCAGGTGTAAGAACAAAGGCGAGATGAACACTCCACATGGAACGTTATGGTAAGGACATAACTTCTATTTATGGTAAGTACATAACTAATAATTTAAGTCAAGTGATTCACTCATTACCTCAGAAACATGTGCATCTCCATTCATGCCTGTACTCATTCTGGCTGACTGTACAAAATAGCACTGTTCTCGCACATGCTCAGTACTTATATGCACGTGCTGTCTTGTTACAGTAGCTCAATAGGAACATTACACATAGTGATCTACATCCTCCCTCTTGGATTTGTTCGACATGCAATAGGAGAAGAAGACAATGTATATGCTAGATAACATTTCAGTAACAAATCAAACTCAAGTCCACGTCACTGTGTATTTTGGATTGGGTCTGGAAATTCTACCTAATCTGGTTACATAAAAGCTTTTACTGGGTTTAGCAACAGGGACAGTCTCTGGGGAGTTCTTCTGAATAGGAACTTCAGGGATAGCATCAGGATTATTTGAGGAAAATACACTGTCCTATGTAATGGGAACAAGTGTAAGGTCGCTCTGAGAAATAGAGACTTTGACACAGGCAATCTGCTGCGTCATTGGTTCAGAAAATGGAAGTATATTTCTTTGGTTCTTCTAAATTCCATTCCCTCCAATTGAGCAATATAGGATCTTGGTTCTACACAAACAGTTTTGATAATATCCACTGTTGTATCCTTTGGTTGTTTTCATCCTTACGATTTCTTCTTGTCTTAGTGGTCTAAGTGGTTTGCTAGATTTATCATAGTACAACTTTTGTGACTGACATTTCTTCAGAAGTTGCGTTTTTGGTCACTTTGTTGTTCTTTGTATGTGGAATCAGTAGTTGTTTACTGATTGGTAAGGTTGTTCTCATCTGCCTAGACGTCAGTCTCTAAGCAGGTGAACCAAGCAAGTTATCTCGGGGAATGTTTCTGAGATTGAGAAGGTTAAGGAAAACGGTACCATCTCTATTAGATTTCTCTAACAAACATTTTGCACTTTGGACATGCTCGCTCAGTTAATCCATTGGACTGTAGATACTCAGGGCTAGTAGACAGATAAGTAATAACAAAGAAGGCATATTGCCAAGGTAGACCGATAAGTAATAACAAAGAAGACATATTACAGATGAAATATTTACAAGTGACATAAGCAGGCATGAAGTAGACAATATCACAAGTTCGAGTTACCCCTGGTAACAGTCAGGGGAAAAAATAAACAGCAATTTGATTAATAGATTATATACATTCATGGTGAGAGTTAGCCAAGCTTGTTACAGTGGCAAAGCCAGTTTAGTGCCAGATGTTGTTTGAGTTTAGCTTTGAATTGGGATAGGGAGGAGAGCAAAGTAATGTTAACTGGAAGGAGGTTCCATGCCCTGCCTGCAGAGTTTGCAAGGAGGGAGTCACCGGCTACATTATTAATTTTAATTGTCTTAATTTGTAGTCTGTTTGAGGATCGGGGCAGTCTTGGATTGTTGTAGGGGGTGATAATATTTTAAGAGCTGGTGTGTTATCTGGATAATAGAGGATTTTATTAGCCATAATCAAAAGGTTATATTGGATTAGACTGGGAAGTTCTAGCAACCCAAGTTGTTTAAGGTTGATGCAGAGGTGTGTTCTAAAAGGTAGGCCAGTGGCAAACCCGGCAATGTGGTTGTAACAGATTGAGAGTCTATTAAGTACAGTTTTATTTAGATTAGAGAGAAGGGGGATGCATATAAAAGTGTTGAAAGCAGGTGGCAGCGAGCTATGGAGGGGTTAGGAAGGTTTTTATTCTATACAGTGACCCAAGTTTTTTATTGATGGTTTTGATCATTTGGTTTACATGAAGGTCAAATTTTAGGTTATTATCAGGCTTGCATATGGTATGTACTATTACCTTAAGTTTATAGTTATGCTTTCTATTTTGCACCAAAGTATAGACTTTGATTAGCCTGTGCTTTGTAAACTAGCAGGGTATAAGTTAGCTGTAGTTTATTGCTTTTGAATGTTATATACAGGGCTATGTGGGAGAGCAGAGATTAAGTACAATATACAGGGCTTTATATGAGGATATGTAATATTACAGAATGCTAAGGCAACTAGTGTAAATTTAATACTTGGAGGCAGCCAAATTGCTATGAGGCATACTAAGGTGCCTCTAGACCCAGGTCAGCAGTATTCAGTACATAGGAGTACATAGGAGTACAAAACAGTATTAGGTATTAACCTTAGCCAATGGCAGGACGGACTTCAGGACACTTGTTTGTGACTACAGTCACACAGGGTAACGTTCTTCAGGCAAGAGAATTCTGTTATTTAGACTGAGGGGGTCTGCCTTAGCCAATTGCAGGGCGGACTTCAGAACACTTGTTTGTGACTACAGTCACATAGGGTAACGTTCTTCAGGCAGGAGAATTCTGTTATTTAGACTGAGGGGGTCTGCCTTAGCCAGTTGCAGGGTGGACTTCAGGACACTCGTTTGTGAATACAGTCACACAGAGTAAAGTTCTTCAGGCAAGAGAATTCTGTTATTTAGACTGAGGGGGGTCTGCCTTAGCCAATTGCAGGGCGGACTTCAGGACACTTGTTTGTGACTACAGTCACACAGGTTAACATTCTTCAGGCAGGAGAATTCTGTTATTTAGACTGAGGGGGTCTGCCTTAGCCAATTGCAGGGCGGACTTCAGGACACTTGTTTGTGACTACAGTCACACAGGGTAAAGTTCTTCAGGCAGGAGAATTCCGTTTTTTAGACTGAGGGGGGTCTGCCAGATAACAAAAGCAGGCTGCAGACTGGGTCAGAGAGCACCGGACAAATGACCCACATAAATAACTTCTCTCAGCTTAAATTTACATTTCTGGGGATTCATTTTAAGATTGATTTCACATGCACAGTCTAGAACTTTCTTAAGATTTCTATCATGTTCGTCTTTACCATTACTCCCTACAGTAATATTGTCGACTATGATAGCAGATGTGTAACCTGAATAAATTTGCTCCATCGCACGTTGAAATAGTTCACTGGTAGAATTTATTCCAAATGGTGTTCTCAAAAATCTTTACCTTCCAAATGGCATACTGAAAGTAGTTAACAATGAAGATTTGTGATCCAGCGAAATCTGCAAAAATGAACTTTTTGTATTTAAGACTGAAAAATTAGTGGCATTTAGCATAAGAGCTGCTACTACTTCTACTGTGCACATCGGAAGATGAGGGCATTTAAGCACTTTGTTTAAATCTCTTGGATCAATACATATTCGAATATCTTCTGAGCTTTTCTTATGAGCTACGACCATGGAGGATTCCCATTCAGTCGGTTCTTTTACTGGGTAATCACAGCTAAATTCACCATTTTGTCTTGTGCTGTTTTCAATTTACTCTGCATTGCTACTGGAATCTGGTCATACAACTGGGCTTGCATCATGGTTTAAACTCAGAACATGTGACTGGTAGCTCGCCAAGCTCGTCGTTGAAAATGTCAGCATATTCATGAAAAATAATATGGTAAAACTGTCATGGTTGTAAAGATTTATATAGTGAACTTTCTTGTTGAATGAAATCAGTCCCATTCTCAAGCTGTCTTTGAGGCATAGCAATGACTGCATGTGTCTTTTGACAAGCACAGGAGGACTATGGCTGACCAAGTTCGCAGACAACTACAAACTAGGGGCTATAATTGACTCTCCGGGTGACACAGACATCCTCCAAAAGGGTCTCACCGAGACAGATACCTGGTGTCAAAACCATGGCCTCAATCTAAATGTCAAAAAGTGCATAGTCATCCCCTTTGGAAAAAACAAAGTACCCACAAACTACCACATAGGTGGTAGCCCCCTAAATACAGAAGACGTAATAAGGGATCTGGGGACCCAAGTAGATAGTAACCCTCTCCTTTGATAATTACATTTCCAAAGTGGTTAGAAAATCCTTCTATGTGGCCCACCTAATCACAAAAGGGTTTGCATCCAAATCAAAAGAGGTCATTGGGCCCCTCTACGCATCACTCATCAGACCCATCATAGAGTACAATGCCTCATTTGGGATGTACCTTACAAGACACCTGCAACAACTGGAAAGACCACAGAAGTACCTCACCAAGAGGATCACTGGCCTCAAGCAGATGCCCTATGCAGCTCGACTGAAGAAACTCCAGCTGTACTCGGCTGCATACCGCCTACTCAGGGGTGATCTCTGCCTGACATACAGGGCCATGTCCAACCCAGAATTGATGGACATGCTCCAACTAAAGAAAACCATATCCCCTCGAGCCACACGCTCCAGGGATCTAAACCACACCACGACAATAAATATAATTTTTGCAGTGACCCTAATGATAATGGACATTAGCTTGGTATAGCAGCCCTGTGTTTCTAATGCTTAGTCAAACACTCAGCTTGTGCTATGCTGATAAGGTCATAACAAGGCCGAAATATGCATATCCACAGCTAATGGGATTTGGCTTTATTGACCTGAAATTGTCCATTAAAGTGACGAAACCAGTCATGGGCATTCAGAATTGCCAAATAGCTAGAACACCTGATATTCATAAGGATCATTTGCATATATCCCATGTGCCTCTGATTCAAGAGGTTTGAGAGGTCACTCAGTGGAAGTTCTAGCTTTGCTGGAGTTTTAAAAAAAGTGGTGACTGAAAAATCATTTAAACGAATTTAAGTACCTTTGAATAACCACTGACCTGTATGGGAGTTCGCTCCAGTATATTTCGCCTCATCTAACCATGTGCCTAATAGCTTTTGTGTTGCTTCAACTTCGGATCCCATTCTGACACCATGTCAGTACTTCTTATACCATGTCGCTTGTCTCATGCATTCAGAAGAGGTGATGAAGCGGTGTATGGGTTCAAGATATTTATTGTACACAAACATTGTCAGGAACTATAATGGGAACATATATTTAAAGCAACTGATTCACTCATTACTTTAAACACTTGCATGTGCATCTCCCTTCATGCCTGCACTCACTTTGGTTGACTGTACAAAATGGCACTATTCTCGCACATGCTTAGTACTTATATGCACGTGCTATCTAGCTTCAGTGGCTCAACAGGAATATTACACATAGTGATCTACATATAGGCATTATGGCTTTCTCACTGCAACCCTTGCTGTGATTCAGATGATCTACTGAGCTATCCCTCATTACTGTTAATGTTATGTACCATGCAGAGTCTCCACAACAAAGTTTACAGCTAATGGTCGGCTCTACAGTGGAGGCAGTCTGTGGTTGACTGTCTCTTTACATGGAGTCATGGTTGGCCATAATGCAACACAACTGGGTGAAGAGCACTGAAACTTTCTTGCCTCTCCCTGACAACATGCCCTTCCCCTTCAAAAGAGAGAAGTGGAACAGGAGAACTCCTAACTCCTTCAAAAGAGAGTCATCCAAGAGGCTTCACCAGACTATAAAGAATCCAGCATGTATTCCAGATTCTTTTTAGTTTCAAAGAAGACTTCAGGCCCATCTTAGACATAAGTGGCTTAAGTCTCTATGTAAAAAATACAGTTCTGAATGGTCGTGGTGCAATCAATCCTTCCACACTTACAAGAACGAAATTGGATGTGCACTGTAGACCTTCAGAATCCACAGAAGGATTGCAAAGTAATCAAAAATGTGTCTTTGCTTCCACATTTGAGCCAGTCATTACTAATTCTGAACATTGTCTTTCAGTCTCTCCATAACCCACCTCCCACAAGGTGCTCACCAAGTTCATGTCAGTAGTCAGAGCTCATAGGCTGAAAGGTTTGTGAGTGTTCCTGTACTTATATGATTGGCTTCTTGTCACCCCCCCCCCCACACACACACACACAAAAGAATCCCTTACCTCTGCAAAAGACTATCTGCTTCATTTGCTACTGTCTTTGGGCATCTCTGTAAATCTCAAAAAACATGCAAAGTCTACAGTTAACTGGATGCTATTTGGATGCAAGCTTAAAAGTCTAAAAACTTCCAAACAGCAGACTTCTCACATTCTATCTCAGATCCCTCATTTCCAATCTCCAGCCCCTCTGATCATAGGAAGTTACTAGGCTATTGGCCCCGAGGCCATTATAAGCCTAGCCAAGAGTCTAGCCCCTGTTTAGACAAGTCAGCACCCGATGTCCCTGTTCAGCAGGGACACAAGTGGAATCCCAGGGATATATTTTCTGTTTCCCATGCAATTATCCAGGTTGCGCTTAAAAAGGGGTAAAGAGGTGCTCTGCTTGACATGAAGAGGGAGTCAGTTCTACAGATGGGGAGTCTCTGGGACACAAATCTGCCTCGCCAACAAATCCTATTGATGTCACAGACCAGGTTGAGGCCATGCAGGCGGGTTACTCGAGTGGAGCTTGACTTGCTGATATGCAGCAGTCCCATCAAGGTGTGTCCGAGATCATCTTGTATGCCAGACAGAGGTCACCTCTGAGGAGTCTGTATGAAACTGAGTAGAGGGATAAGGCTTTTAGCCTATCTATTTATAGTAGATTTTTGAGGTCTTGGATTCTCCTGGTGAGGAACCTCTGTGGTCTCTCAAGCTGCTGCATGTGCTTTGCAAGGTACAAGATGAACTGGGCGTTGTACTCAATAATGGGCCTTATAAGAGAAAAATACAGGGATGTTATGACTTTCTTGTCCCTGAATGAGATACCCTTACCTATGAGCTGGGCCATGTAGAAAACTTTCTTTACAATGGAAGCAACATGGTGGTCAAAAGTCAGTTTGCTATCAACCTGAGTGCTCAAATTCCTCACAACTCATTGCATGTTTAGGACATTGTTTTTAATGTGATAATTTATGGGGATGTCACTCTCCGCAAGGGGAATGATGATGCATTTTTTGGTATTTAGCTTGATGCCATGTTTCTGGCACCAGTCATTTGTTTGGGTGAGACCCTCTTGGAAGATGTCCACATCACTAGAGGAATTGATGACATCACCCAGCTTGCAGTCATCTGCAAACTTGGTCAGAAATAGCCCACTGGTTTTGGCCTGCACCTCAGAAAAGTATATCCCAAATAATAGAGGCCCCAAGATCAAACCCTGGGGTACGCCACTTGTTACGGTTGTACTGCTTGAGGTGGCTTCCCCTGTTTTGACTAGGTGGTTTCTCTCAGTGAGCCAGTTAGCTACCCATCTGTTAACATACAGATCAATACCTAGTTGAGCGAGCTTATGTATTATGCCCGAGTGGGGAATAGTGACGAAGGCTTTGGCCAGGTCAAGGTTGGTGGTGTGCACCATCTTCCCCTCATTCATGGCTTTGGTGACTGTCTCAAAGAAGTCGGCCATATTTAACAGGGATAACCTCCCCTTGACAAAGCCATACTGTGTGAGATCGAGTGTTTGGAGGCTGCCAATGTCCTTGTTAATGAGGTCCATGATAATTCGTTCCATGGCCTTGCAGATCAGGCTAGTTAGGCTGATGGGTCTATAAAATCTCAGATTGGTGGACACTCCACCTTTGTGCAGAGGGATCTCAGTGGCTGTCCTCCACTCAGCTGGGACAAAGCCAGTACTCGGGCTTTGGTAGAATAGGGTGCCTAATGGTGCTGGAAGTTCCTGCCTGAGTTCATGTAGGATGCAGCCTGGGATGTTATCGGGTTCATGGAATATATATAAGGGGAACGGGGCAGGTACTGGGAATGTCCTGATTTACTGATGGGGAACAGACGGGTGAAGTTTTCACTGAATCTGTCAGCCAGCAAGTTTGTTTTATCTATGACATTTGTATATTTGGTGTCCTTGACCACCAGTTCTGAACAGATCTGGGTGCTTCCTTGGAGACTGCAGACATATGTGAAGAAGGCTTTATTATTGTGTCTAGTAGATGTAGCCAATTTGGACTCAAAGTTTGCTTTGGAGAATTTCACTACTGGTCTTATTTGCTTGTTCAGGCTAAGGAGAGATTGCTTCCAATAGGGCAACTGCTCCTTCTTGGTCCTGGACAACAAATTTTCTCCATTTGTTATAGAGTTTATTTATTGCAGATGTCTTCCTGCAAGTATTCTGTATGGTGGCAGTCACCAGTACTTTAGTCCCTCATACCAAATGTCAAATACATTACAGTGGACCTTCAGCATTCATTGGTCTTAATATCTACACCCTCCCAATTTTCTCTGTTGTCTGTCTTCAGTCCGCAAATGATGTCTACTTTGATGGATACAGCTACCCTCAGTAGTAGTAGGATGACTATTCGTGCTACCCTTCCCATCTGCCATATTCACTACAGACACCACCACTCTGGGGTGAGGGGGGAATTTTCAGTGGAGAACAGTTGAAGGGATGTGGTCTGAACAAGAAACTTATCTTTGCATCAATATCCTTTCCCAGGTGTGATGTTGAGCCACAACTACACCTTAGTAGCATGGTAAATCAAGAAGCTATAAGGAAGCTGGTCTTACTTGCTGAGAGGTCATGAAACTGTAGCAGTGGATGATGTCTTTATACAACTTTCTCATTCCAATATATATTCCAGGTATGACCAACTTCCTAGTGTACAGATTCAGCTATTGTATCTTGATGCCTCACAAGTGGTTCCTTAATTCAGTAGCAACATAGATGATGTTCTGTTATTTGGGCCAGCCTTGTTGTTACCTCTGCATCTCTGACCAAAACCAAATGCAGCAGCTACTTTGATGTAATCACTTCACAAGGACATATACCCAGGGATACTCTGATCAATCCTTGGCCACCTGGACTCCATTATGCCTTCCCTCCTCTTCCTCTCATGTTAAAGTTCCTGCAGAAAGCATCCTTGTGCAAGGTCTCCGTTACCCTCATTTACATCCTTTTGGCCCAGGCAAATTTGGTTCTCCATGCTGTGCTTCACCTCAAGAAACTGCCCTGGCTACTAGAGCTCTTTCTACATTTGTTGTCTCATCCATTCAGCAAGCCTCATCTGGACATTTCCTCACTGAATTTAATTTTATGATTTCTCCAGTTCAAAGGATAGTCAGTGATTTTCTTTTTCTTCCAGAGTTGTTCAGATCCTCTCAGCATCACCAAAAAAAAAAAAAAAAAATCACTGTGGGCAGTACATTAAGGATTGTGCCCCCTTCCTTCTGTCCTTCATTCTCTAGCAATCTTGTTTGACCCTGACTCTATTTACTCCAAAGTCAAAGCTCATTTGGCAGCCATATCTAATTTTTACCAAGGCTTTAATTCCATATCCTTAGCTTCTGGGACCCTTCTTTTGAGAACATCCATTAAAGATCCCCCTATCTGCCATGGATCCTGAATTTCATTTTAGAGGTTCTTACTCAAGCTCACATTGAGCCTGCTTCTTCTTGTAGTTTGATGTGCCTTTCCTGGAAAATGTTGTTACTGGTTACAATACCTTCAGACAGGAGGATTTCAGAACTACACCCCCCCCCCCGAAAAGAACGAGTTTCTGTCAGACCTAACCCTTCCTTTCTGTGTTTTTCTTAACATTTCTAATAAAAGAGTTTGTGCTGTATTCCTTGGATGTTCATAGTCAGCTTTATTTTTACATACACCATACTAAAGACCTCCACGAGGACAACCATCTCGTTGACTCTTTCTCCTCCACCAAGTTTTCCAATATTACCATGTCTAGATGGCATTAGACACATCTGTTTCATAAGCAGCAGAATATTTTTGTTAAAGCCTAAGGCCTATTCTGCAAGGTCTATAGCGACTTACATGGTCGTCTTCAAAAATTCTAAGTGTAAACACCAAAATTATAAGGTCAGTGATATAATTAAAAAGAACTGGCGTATTTTAACCTCTGATTCATCTGTTGAAGCATTAGTTGGCACATCTCCTAAGTTTTACTACAGGAATATGGCTACAATTTGTTGTGTTACCCAGATAAGTTGGGTTATGGACAACAGGGAGAGGGTACCAGAAAGTGTGGCACTTGTAATTTTTGTCAGTATGTTAGAGAAGGGTAATAAATTTGTTCAACCACAGACGGAAGAAATATTTTTAAAATGTTATCGCTAACTGTGACACCATGAACGTTGTTCATTTAGCCAACTGTGAGCTGTGCAGCTCATTTTACACTGGCAAAACCAACTGTCTGTTTTGTGAATGTATTAGGGACCATGTATGTTATATAAATAAAGGTAACACTTTCATTGTCTTAGCTAAACATGTTCAGATGCAAGGCAATGCACATATGTTTTCTTTTATTGTGTTAGATGTTATGTATGAGAATGCTAGGATGGGTAACACTGAAAATGAAACAGAAAGATGTGAAGCAAGATGGATAGCCAAACTACCTTCTCTTAAGGGGTTATGTTTAAATTAATTTCTACCTTTGAAACTTGTTTTAAAAGCCAGAAGGAAAAGGAAAAAGTAATGCCTATTTCCTTTTGCTGGTTCAGTTTTTTAGTGAGCTCAGCTTTAACTATGTAATTGTTTTATTAGTTTTAGCATTTGATTGATCTGTGTATTATGACAGTGTTATATAAATGTTTAGTAAAGATGTTGTTTCATTAGGGTCTGAAGAAGCTATGATTCCATAGCAAAAGCGCTTACCAGTTTGTATATGCATTAAACTTGGATTTATTTTATATGCTGCCTGTTGTTTGCTGCCTACTTTACCTTTGGATATTTTAAATTGTGACTGATGTGTTTCCATATTTAGATTTATTTTACCTGCTGCCTGTTGTTTGCTGCCTATTTTACCTGTAGAAATTTTGAACTTTGACTGCTGTGTTTCAACACTGGTGCTTTTCTCTGTACTTTCTTCAAAAATTCTGATGGCTTGTGTGCTGCAGCAACATGGTTAACAATACATAATTTTGTTAAACACTACAAGCTGAATATAATATCCAGATTGAGGTCTTCCTTGGTTCAACTGTCCTCAAAGGTATCCATCCCAGTGCTGCCTAGGAGTACAAGTAGCTGCTGGCAGTTCTGGTGGATGGATAGGAATAACCTAAGATATTGCAGTTACGTATTTACAATAATCCTTTCTCTTCATTATCCCACTCTATTCATCTCCACATCTCTTCCTCATCCCCCCTACAATTGTTACCTCCTGGCTTCTGGACAGATATGTTAGACCAAAGCCTATTCTCTAGTATTATCCTTGGCTATCCCTAAACCAGCATATTGTCTTCAGGAGGAAAACGTGATCAAAGAAGCTGAGATATGGGAGAAGGAACGAGCTCGATTGTTGGAGTGTGCATATGTGGATAAAATGTTGCTGGCTTAGATCCACCACTGGGTTAGATTACCCAAGAATTGAGCTAGATGTTGGGGATTATGAAGACCTGACATTATGATAAATACATAACGTTCTTATCAGTCTCATGTATACCTAGTGTACATACCTTCCTAGCCTGTATTTCTGGCTTTGCTACAGACCATCTTCCTTTAAGCATATTGAACTCTCTTGTTTTCTGTCCCCACTAAGTGCTGAATCTTCTCTATTTAAGTCTTGTTAAATCCTTCTCTTGAACAGGCCCATGCCTGGATATTTCTTTCATCTGTACGGCTCTGCTGGACATGGTTTTGCGTAGGTTTTAGGCTGCTGCCTGTATAGCTGCTATGGGCTAGGTACCTACTTGAATCCCTCTGCAATCCGTCTTTAGTGAATGGCATATATCTCTGTTATTGCCAGCTTTCATTCTGTCTCTCTTGCAGTACTCCTCCTTCTGTGGTTACTTTAGCACAATCTACAGGCCATTTCATTACATGGTAGAGCTTCCAACACTTGGCTGCACCTATGGACTACTTATTGGATGACAGGCTTCCACTCCACCGTGTAACAGTTTGTATGTGCATTCTATGATGGGTTCCCATGATGAGTTTCTGAGCCTTGCATCCACTAAAAGACTGGATAGCCTTTGTCTTTAAACAACCCTTGATTGGATTAAGAAGGTAATTGCAGAATAAATTTATAAACGAATGAACGAATGAATGAATTAATTAAATTGTTCTAAGCTTCATTTGGTGAATTTTCATTTGTTTGAGAGCTTCTTCCCAGCATTGCATTGCACCACTGCAGATGGGTATTTGGACTATCCAGGGAAACAACATAAAATAAAAAATGCATACATGCATACATAAATTGATAAATAACTGAACTACCTAAATTCATTTTTCTCTTGTTTCATCTTGTAGTGCTGTCAGATTTTGGTGGTAAATGGTGTTGATCTTGGGATTCGTGATCACGATGGCTACACAGCTGCAGACCTTGCTGATTACAATGGACATTCCCAGTGTGCCAAGTATCTTAGGACTGTGGAAAACATGGTAAGTTTCACTTACCTTAAAAGGCTGGGTTAAGATCACAACATTCAACTTGCATGCAGTAGAATAAAACAGAGCAAAATCAGTATGTAGTTTCTGCATTCATTTGTTGAAGTTAACTGTTGAATGTTAAGTTGTCAATCTCACCTTCATTCTTGCTGGATGGGTTCGGAGCCGATCCTCGGCTCCGACTCAGCCAATACTAAAGCTCGAGAGCTAATTCCACCGGCTCGAGGCTCCCCTATATCCCACAATGCTAGGCGGTAACTACTCAGATCTCGTTTGCCGCTTAGCTGACGAGGTGCTTCTTCTACCGGCTCTGGCAGGTTAGTAAGTTTTCTTGTTCAGAAACTTCAATTTCAACACCTATTTTTTTCCATTTAGTATAGTTTTTATTTAAAGTATTCCATTAGTTTAAATCGGGTCCCCTCTTGTATTAGAATCCCCTTTTTATTCCCTTCTTAACTTTTAGGCCTTTGGCCCTCTCCCTCTCCTTCCCCTAGTCCTTCAGTGTGACTGGATTTTTATTTTGGTTAAGGGTGTGTCTGTGTGTTGTGTTTGTGTTTTTCTTCACTCAGCTCTTAGGATGTCTAAAGACTCCAAGGTCTCAGGCTTCAAGAAGTGTGATTTGTGCTGTCAGAAAATGTCTCTGACAGACGGTCACACTTCTTGTGTATATTGACTGGGACCTTTGCACCTGCAGGACTCATGTGCTGTGTGCCATGCATTTAGCTCTAGAGTCTTGCAGGAACGCAAAAATAAGTTAATTCTACGTGACTTGTTAAAGCCTGAAGGCCCCCCGACCCAGTCTGCGTCGGGGAAGCCTTCTAAGACTTCCAGACCATCGGCTCCAGTTTCAGAGCCGTCCCCTGGAAGCATTAAAATGGCTTCGACATCGGCTCCGGCTGGAGCCGATGTTTCCAAATCTCATACCATCACCTCGGCTCTGGCTGGAGCCGAGGTTGACAAGACTCAGTTGGCTCCGATAGGCTTATCGGAGCCACCTTCAAAGAAGAGGTCTAGGTCCCCTTCCATCGGCTCCATCCCTTCGGCTCCGGGATCTCCTCTTCTATCAGAACGGAGCCATAGGTCTCATTCCTCTCGGTCCTCCAGGCTGTCCGACCATGATTTACAAAGGGTGGTGAGTAGACTTTTCAAGTCCAAGGCACTGGCCCAAATGCTGCATAGCCCTACTCAGCAGTCAGCGGCTATTTCCATCCCTGATTTTATTCCTCCTCCGACTCCTTTGAGTTCGGAGCCGGGGCTCATCAGAGCCGTGGCTGTCGGTGCTTCGGAGCCGATACCTTCCCTTTTGGTACCGTCGTCTGCTCCGATTTCCTCATTGGAGGGATCTCGGCGCCGAGCTTCCCTCATCGACTCCGAGGGGGCGAGTGGCATCGGACCCTTGTCCGATCCCATTCTCCCTCTCGGAGCATCGGCGCTGGTGAGTTCGGCTCCGACATCGGCCTTGGAGCTGTCCCTGTCGGTGCCGGGGGGGGGTCCTTGTCTCCTCGGAGCGGGGACCTCCGGCCTTGCCTGATAGGGGCGCCTTCGAGGTCATGCGGAGCATGCTAGACCCAGTGTCTACCCCACAGTCGGCTCCGTCAGCTCCTTCCTCTTCAGTGCCTGCGGTGATTTCTGCCCATCCCCTTGAATCAGACTGCAGAGAGCCAGCTCCTCAGGTTTCCCCATTGGGAATTTCCTCCTCTTCCGAGGCCTCTCCTGATCCGGTAGGAGAACCCCCTCGGAAGAGACAGTGCAAGAGGAAGCACATTGACTCTCCTGAGTCTATCACCTCTGACACTGACTTGGAGGAATCTGAAGGTTCCCCTCGGTCCCCCTCTGAGGATGTCTCCTTTGCTGACATCCTTGAAATCCTGAAACAGGGGGAACTGGCCCGCCCTTAACCCTTCAGAGTACGAGTCAGTTTACCTTGAGGCATTTGGCTCTCGCCCTTCCACCTCCTGGGTGTCCCTTCCCTTTGACCCCCTTATGGAAGTGGTGGCAAGGAAGGCTTGGATGGCCCCTGATTCAGTGGAACCTACCCCAAGGAGGCCGTCAAAATTTATTACTGCCCCTAAGGAGAAAGAGTTTCTATCTAAAGGTGTCTCTATTGATGCCATGGTGGTGGCCGCAGCCACTAAGAAGGAGCTAGCCGATCCTTCGGTACCTGTCCATCCTCCTAATAAGGAGTCTAGGACCATGGACAGGTACGGTAAGCGGATGTTTTCATCAGCGACCTTTTCAATGCGGTCGCTGAACTACTTGTGTCACTTCACCCGTCTCCAGAGAGATTTGCTCAAAGATATGGGTGAGGCTATACAGGATCCAACAGCTGAGGGGTTCCAAGACAAAATGAACTCCCAGTTGACAACCCTGAATTCGATTCTTAACTCCTCCATGCGGCTTATCTCATATGCTGCTGATGGGGCGAGTAGGGCCGCAGGCACAGGTGTAGCTTTACGACGTCACACCTGGATGTGGCTTTGCAATTTTGCGGACCCTTTCAAGGCGTCCTTCACCAATTCCCCCTTTGATGGCTTAACTTTGTTTGGTCCTCAGGTGAAGGATACATTGACTAGGTGCAAGGTGGAAGGTAAGACTCTCTCTGCCGTGGGAGTCTGTTTTTCTACCCCTTCTAGACCTTATCCAAAAGGTCAGAGGGGAGGAAAAATGTGGTTCTGCAAACCTCAGGGAGTATCATCTGACGCACAAGGTCGATTTCCCTCTAGAGGCAGAGGGGGGAATAACAATAGACGCTACCCTAGAGGCAGAGGAGGTCCGCAAAACCAGGGTAGCAGAGAAACTTTCTCTGATAAACCCTTTCAGCATCCCTGAGGAGCTGCCCGGCTGTCCACCTTCGGAGGCAGTCGGGGGAAGATTATCACTGTACCCAAAAGCCTGGCTTTCCCTCACCCAAGACAAATGGGTACAGTCAATCATATCTGAGGGTTACAAAATTCCCTTTATTCACATCCCATCCCAACCCAAAGCATCCCTTCCAGACGTTCCACCCAGTCTAAGGGAACAAGCAGCACTAGAAATATCAAAGCTGCTATCAAAAAGAGCTATCCAATCAGTCCCAGCAGACCAGCAAGGATCCGGAATCTACTCCAAATTCTTTTTGGTACCAAAAAAAACAGGGGACTCGAGACCTATACTGGATCTCAGCAAGTTAAACAATTATATCAAAAAAACAAAATTCCGGATGGTCACGCTACAGTCCATTCTACCCTTCTTGGGTCAGGACAATTGGATGTGCTCGATAGACCTTCAGGATGCGTACTACCATATCAAAATGCACAGACGCTCCAGGAGGTTTCTCCGCTTCAGGCTGGGAGCCAGTCACTACCAGTTCAGAGCCCTGCCCTTTGGTCTCACTACAGCCCCCCGAGTGTTTACCAAATGCATGGCAGTGGTCGCGGCTCACTTGAGACGTCAAGGATTCCAGGTGTTTCCATATTTAGACGACTGGCTCCTTACCGCCACCACCAGACATCAACTGCTTCTATCCAGAGACTTCACCATCCGAACTTGCCAAGCTCTAGGCATTTCAATAAATTTCGAAAAATCTGCCTTGTCGCCTTGTCAATCTATTACCTTTATAGGCGCCACCTTAGACACACTCAATCTTTCCATCAGACTTACAGAGCAAAGAGTGTTAGATATCCACAAACAAGTTTACCTTCTATTACAATGCAACAAGGTCAAAGCCAGGGTAGTCTAGAAGGTATTAGGACTCATGGCAGCTACTATCACCCTTCTCCCCTTAGCTCGTTTCCACATGAGGATCCTCCAATGGATGTTGTTTACTCAATGGTCCTTCCAACAGCTCCCGATGTCTCACATCATATTAATAACTCAATCATGCAAGAATCACCTGTCTTGGTGGATCACATCACCTCAAGTTCTCCAGGGCAGACCTTTCATTCCCCCCCCCCCCAGTCGCCACGGTGACAACGGACGCCTTTCTGATCTGGTGGGGGGGCATTATCAGGGCAGGACAGTCCAGGGCACATGGCAACCTTTCGAGTGCCACTTGCACATAAATGTCTTAGAGATGAGAGCAGTGCTTTTAGCATTGCAAACCCTTCAGGACTCTCTTCCCACAGGGACTATTGCAATTCAGACGGACAACATGTCCGTAGTGTGGTACATCAACAAACAGGGCGGAACCAGATCCTACCCCTTATGTCGAGAGGCACTCAGACTTTGGCAGTGGGCGATTTCTTCTCAGCATTTTCTGATAGCAGCGCACATTCCCGGGAAGTCCAACGTGATTGCGGACAAGTTGAGCAGGGCCATTCTCATGCCCCACGAGTGGTCTCTAAAGAAATCAGTGCTGGAAGAAGTCTTCCAAAGATGGGGCCAGCCTTGCTGCGATCTTTTTGCTACTCCCCAAAACAGCAAGTGTCATGACTTTTTCACTCTCTTCCCGTTACCAGGCCATCCCACCAGAGACGCTCTAGTCCACGATTGGCCCCGGGGACTTCTGTATGCTTTTCCCCCTTTTCCACTGATATCTCAATTAATTCAGAAAGTTATCACCTTGAGAGTTACAATGATCCTCATTGCCCCTTACTGGCCTCAACAGATATGGTTTCCGTTCCTCCATCATTACCCGTTGGAGCAGCCTTGGCATCTGGACCCGGTGCCAGATCTGTTGACCCACCAGTCGGGCCAGCTGCACCACTCCCTTCATTCTCTCAACCTCACAGCGTGGTTTCTCCAATTCCCACCCTAGCCAGGCTTCCCTTAATCTCTCATTCGGTCCGAAACATCCTGATAGCCTCTCACAAATCTTCTACCAGGAAGATTTATAATAGTAAGTGGAAACGTTTTTCCTTCTGGGCAGCATCAAAAAATATAGACCCCTTCACTGCACCTATCCAGTCTAACCTAGACTTTCTGGCAGAGCTCTTTCATTTACGCTCTTCTTCATCTACCATTAGAGTACAACTAGCTGCTATATCTAATTTTCATGTAGATGTCTCAGACTCCAGTATCATGTCCCATAAGCTCTGCAAAGCCTTTTTAAGAGGTGTTTTTCTGCTCAAGCCCCCAATCAAAGATCCCCCACCTCAATGGGACTTGAATTTGGTTCTGGCATCCTTGTTTCTCCCCTCCTTCGAACAAGTGGCTTCATGTCCTCTTAAGTTGCTCTCATGGAAAACACTTTTGCTAGTAGCCATAACTTCAGCTAGAAGGGTATCTGAACTTCATGCTCTGTGCAGTCATCCTCCTTACTTAGTTTTCCACAAAGATAGGGTGTCCCTCCAGACTAATCCGTCCTTCTTACCTATGGTTTCCTCTCAGACAGACCTGAACCAAACGATTGATCTCCCCGTCTTCTTCCCTGACTATTCCAACAGGTCGGAACAAAAGTTACATTTTCTAGATGTTCACCGCCAACTTAGATATTATTTAGACAGGACTAAACAGTTCAGGAAATCTGATCAGCTTTTCCTGTCTTATGCGGAAGGGAAATTGGGCCTTCCAGTTACTAAAGTGTCCCTTTTAAGATGGCTTACCTCTATAATTACCTTCATCTATGAAATCAGACATCAAAAACTGCTTTCAAGACCTAGAGCTCATTCAACTAGGGCATTAGCTACATCTGTAGCTTTTCAGGACAGGCTGCCAATAGATTCCATTTGTGCAGCAGCCACTTGGGCTTCTCCTCATACCTTCATTTTACATTACAAATTGGATATGGCCTCCAGAAACCATGCCAACTTTGGTTCCACTGTTCTCAAGAGTCTGTTCCGATAGGCCACCCAGAATAAGGTGCTAGGGACGCGGTCCCATCCAGCAAGAATGAAGGCGAGATTGACAACTTAACATTAAGAAGTTATGTACCTACCATAACGTTCCATGTTAGTTGTCTTCTTCTCGCCTTCTTTCTTGCGTCCCACCCTCCTTCCCCCTAGCCTGGACAGACCAATAGGAAATTTTGGGATCTTCCTTTGGAATTTTCCTTCCTACATGTTCTACCACCTCTATTCCCCCTTTTATGTTTGTGGTAGCTTACATTCAGGTTTATATAGAGGTGGGTCCTTTTTTCTCCATACTGTGGAGACCAGAACTGCTTGATTTAGCTATCAAACGAGATCTGAGTAGTTACCGCCTAGCATTGTGGGATATAGGGGAGCCTCGAGCCGGTGGAATTAGCTGTCGAGCTTTAGTATTGGCCGAGTCGGAGCCGAGGATCGGCTCCGAACCCATCCAGCAAGAAAGAAGGCGAGAAGAAAACTAACATGGAACGTTATGGTAGGTACATAATTTCTTATTTTGCTGCTTAAAGGTCATATGCAAAGATTTTTGTTACTATTTCTTTTTTGTTATAATTGTCCTCTCATCATGTAAAATAAAAATATTTTTACTTCAAAGTTATTTTAGAAGAACTGTGCTTATTATTTATAGTAAACTTGATCTGTACTTACTGCAGGTTGAGGAACTGTCCAGTTATTTCCTGATTCCTTGTCATGTGACATAAAATTCTGATTATGTAATTGTTAGCGCAAACAATTTGTAGTGGGTAGGTATTTTCTTTAGCCGGTAGCAGAGTTTCAGCATACAGATGCATAATGACTCAGTCAGATAATAAATCAATAAATGTAGTTCTGTTCAAGTAAAAGTAAATTAGAACTGAATAAGATTCCTTGTACAGTCTGTAGTGATTGGCATACAGTATAGTAACATAGTTGTAACTTTTGATACTTGTCTACCATTGGATGATCATTTCATTTTCCTAGATGCATAGAATAGTTCAAATGTTTTCATTCCAGCATTAATTCATTCACTGTGTGACACAGACACCCTTTACTGTAGAGCACCCATTGGGATGATTCATATTACCTTTGTTTTTTAAGTTATTATTCCTTGTTAGACAAACCTCACAACTTCAGTAGTCTGTTAACATTCTTCATCAGATTTTCAACACTTCTCATTGGAATGCCACTTTGCGCACTAGGCTACCTGTTGAAATGTCAGCACTGGTAACATTGAGTGCCAGTATGCTGAAAAAACAGAGAGTGGAAATGTAGGAGAAGAGCAAATATCAAATAACAAACCAGCTAGCACTGAAGGAAGGCGTGACAACAACACTCAAGTTGAAAACGGGCTTTATTAAGTGAATTCAGGAACATAAACGCAGGAATAATCCACACAGCATTTTCGTCAGTTAAAAACAGACTTCATCAGGTAAAGCAAGTGCAATGGTGCTGCTTGTTAAGTACTAAACCTCATTTTCATTAACCAGTAAGAAAATAACATTGTCATTCAAATAGTTAAAATATATAACCCTATAGTAAAATGCTTTAAAAACCTTAATAATAATATTAATAATAATAATAATAATAATAATAATAATAATAATAATAATAATAATAATAGTAATAATAATAATAATAATAATAACATGAGTCATAAAAATAATGTTAAAAACTTGTTCAATAAAAAGTGTTACATAAAATGTCTCAGTGGGTTCAACTTTATATATTAAAAAAAAAATAAAATCTAGGTGAAATCCTTTCAGCCAAAATTTAAGCAAGGAAAAACTCCCTCCATCTAGTGTTATACAGATGTAATTGCATTTGTACTGTTTTACAGCTTTGCAGATCTTTGTTTTAACACTGGGACAATGGAAATGTTATCATTAAGTCTTGGAGACTTGTTTGCCTCAAGTGCAGTCTGCCAATATAATTCCTTGAATTCTATGGTAGTTGCCCAAAAGCCCCCATACCATCCTTGGGTATGCATTCAAGGACAAAAAAGCAGTATGTAGCTTGGTTACATTCCAGGGAGTGCTCATAAAGTGCATTGTTGATGTTTTTATTACGTATGTCATAGTAGTACTAGTAAACTTAAGTGTCCGCTCAGTTTTACATATGTAGAACACCCCGCATGGTTTACACTGAGCTAAGTATACCACTCCTAAGGTGTTGCAGTTGGAATAAACCTTACTTTCTATGAACCTATTACGATTATTACTAAGTATTTTTTTCTTTGTTAGAAATTTACTGGTACTGTTGACATGCACCACACTTAAAAGTGCCTTTCTTTTTAATCATGTCCTTCCTCCCCTTAGTCAAACTTTGATTTTCCAAAATATTTTTCGTATTGTGTCCTTCCCTAAAAATTATGTCCACTGTCTTATTATGAAGTTTACTAATGTCAGTCAACCTTGTGAATTTGTCCCACTCACCTATAACTATTTTTCTGATGAGATTGCCGTCAACATTATACTCCGTGACAAAAGCGCGCTGGTACTGGTTGACGTTCTCATTGCTGGGTGAATTAGAAGCATCATCCCCACCCCAATATTCATAATACCTAAAATAGGGCCATATTTCTCAGTCCTCGCCTTAATAACTTCACTTCTTATTTCTTTGATCAGGGCTGAGAGGTATCCACGTTCAAGGAACATAGTTTCTAACAATGCAAGTTCGATTTCAAAATCTGTATCCAGTGAGCACATTCTACTGGCCCTTACCATTTGTCCTTTAACTATACCTCTCTTCTGGTGCATAGGGTGTGCACTTGAGAAATGAGTTGGAAAAATTTTTTTTCCAATGAATGGTGGACTTAAACTTATTATCCAGTTTGTCTATAGTGACATCCAAATAGTCGACTTTGTCTGTACTAATGTCATATGCGAACCTCAGAAAGTTGGCCGTGTTCTGGATGTAATCAATAAATTCAAGTAACTTCTCCTTGGTGTTCACACAAAAAAAAGGCAGATATCGTCCAGGTATCTCTTATAGAGGGACCAACAGGATGTGTATTTTGATTCGAATATAAATTTTTCTTCCCACATGGAGAGAACTATGTTTGCATATGTGGGGGGGGGGGACAGTTGACCCCATAGCAACACCTTTCAACTGATGAAATAATTCCCCTGCGAAGTAGATATAATTATTTTTAAAAATTAGGTCCAGTAATTAAATACAAACATGAAAATCATTGTTTGTTAGACCACCTCTTGTGGCCAAGGCTTCTTCAAACCATAGAAGGCCAGTGTCATGGGGTATTACACTGAATAAGTCGACTATATCAATAGTCACAAAAAGGATGTCCTTATTGAATAAATCTGGTATGATGGTTCTTAGAAAATCCCGAGTGTCTTTCAGGATTTCATTCTCATTTAACCAAAGAGTCTACAAACTTGGCTTGTGGTTCTGTTTTTGATCCTCCTCATGAAACAATAAACCTCAGGGGTAGTTTCTCTGTGTCCTTGTGTATTTTTGTTATACCGAAAATGGAGGGTATTCTGGGTTTGTCATTTTTGAGATAGGAAAATATTTAACTCAGTGTAAACCTTGTGGGGCTCTTTACGTAGGTAAGACTGAGCGGATACTTAAGAGGAAAGTCTACAAACACTACTACAACACTAGATGGAGATTTTCTTGCTTAAATTTTGGCTGAAAGGATTTCAGCTAGATTTTATTTATTTTTTAATATATAAAGTTGAACCCACTGAGACATTTTATGTAACAATTTTTATTGAACAAGTTTTTAACATTATTTTTATGGATCGTATTATTATTATTAAGGTTTTTAAAGCATTTTACTATAGGATTATATATTTTAACTTTTTGAATGACAATGTTATATTCTTACTGGTTGATCAAAATAAGGTTAAGTACTTAACAAGCAGCACCATTGCATTTGCTTTATCTGATGGTCTGTTTTTAACTGGCAAAACGCTGTGTGGATTATTCCTGCGTTTATGTTCCTGAATTAATTTAATAAAACCTGCTTTTAACTTGAGTGTTGTTGTCAAGCCTTCCTTCAGTGCTAGCTGGTTTAATATTTGGTTCTTGGAGTTTGCGAGCACTTGCCCTGACTTTTTTAGAAGAGGAAATATCAATCATTGCTCTTTACCTTTAAATTTCTTTTTTTTTTTGCAGGAGGGCAAATTGAAATCATGGGTGTTATTATAATGCAGCATTATTTGAAATCTTAAACAAAATATGTAAAACAGCCACTAACGTTATACAGGTTCATTTTATTTGGTAAACGCACAGAAATTGGTTTGTTGAAACTATTTATAGGTTCATAGGTTCATACTAGGCTATCTGCCCTAGGTCATTTATAAGCCTAGCCAGAGTGTGTTTGGCTTTCGCCACCCATTTTAAATTAATTTTGCTATGCACTTTTTCAAGGTTAGTATACTGTGCCTCTGTCTAATAGTGACACAGATGTGATACCCCGGGTAAACCTACCATCTCCCATCCACTCATCAAGATTCCTCTTGAAGAGAGTCAATGAGGGACTCTGCCTAACCTGGACTGGGATTTTATTCCAGAGTGAAGGGAGCCTCTGGGTTATGAATCTGTCCCTCCAGCATGTCCTATTTATTTCAGTGCTGAGGTTCAAGTCTCGGCGTGTAGCTCGATGGGATTTGGATTTTCTGAGGTGCAGCATGTCCATTAATTCCGGGTTGGACATGGCTTTATACGTCAGGCATAGATCGCCTCTGAGCAGGCGGTATGCCACTGAGTAGAGCTGGAGTTTCTTTAACCGGGCAGCATATGGCATCTGTTTGAGCCCTTTGATCCTCTTGGTGAGGTACTTTTGGGATCTTTCCAGGTGCTGCAGGTGTCTGGTAAGGTACATCCCAAAAGGGGCATTGTACTCAATTATGGGCCTGATGAGGGATGAGTAAAGAGGCACATTGACCTCCCCTGATCTAGATGTGAATCCCTTCATGATTAGGTGGGCTATATAAAATGTTTTTCTAACCACTTTGGCCACGTGGTTGTCAAATGAGAGATTGCTATCAACTTGGGTCCCCAGGTCCCTAATTACTTCTTCTGTACTTAATGGATTACCACCTATGTGGTAATTTGTGGGCACTTTGTTTTTGCCAAAGGGGATGACTATACACTTTTTGGCGTTTAGCTTGAGGCCATGGCTCTGGCACCAGTTGTCTGTTTCTATGAGGCCCTTTTGGAGGATGCTTGTGTCAGCTGGAGAGTCGATTATGGCGCCCAGTTTACAGTCATCTGTGAACTTGGTCAGCCACAGTCCTGTGTTGGCCTGTACCTCTGAGAAATATATACCGAACAAGAGAGGTCCCAGGACTGAGCCTTGTGGGACGCCACTTGTAACTGGTTTGAAGTCTGATATGGCTCCAGCAATTCTAACCATGTGGGTTCTGTCCTTGAGCCAGTTTGCAACCCATCTAGTGAAACAGGGGTTTATATTTAAGCTGGTGAGCTTATCTATAATGCTCGAGTGGGGTATTGTATCGAAGGCTTTTGCGAGGTCCATGTAGGCTGTGTGGACCACCTTCCCCTCGTGAATGGCCTTGGTAACTGTTTCAAAGAAATCAACCAGGTTTAAGAGGCAGAATCTGCCCTTAACAAAGCCGAACTGGGTAGGATCCAGTGTCTGTAGGTCCCCAATATCTTTATTTATGAGGTCCATGATGATCCTTTCCATAGCTTTGCAGACCAAGCTAGTCAGGCTTATGGGGCGATAGTTTCCAGGATCCGTTGAGGCACCACCTTTGTGGAGAGGGACCACTGTTGCTGTATGCCACTCTTTGGGTACATATCCTGTAGTAAGGCTGAGATTGAACAGTAGTTTTATGTTTGGGTTTAGCTCTTCTTGGAGTTCATGTAGGACGCAGCCCAAGACACCGTCTGGTCCCATTGATGCTGTGTTTTTTGCTTTGGAGAGGGCGGCTCTTACCTGAGCATCTGAGATGTTAGGGGGGCAGCACTCTGCTGGGATAGATATTTGCCCTTTTGGTGGGGAGGGGGTTTGCGCTGAACCTGTCAGCTAGGATGTTGGCAATGTGGGTTTGATGTATTTTTTGTCATTTTGGACTAATTCTGAGCATATCTGGGAATTCCCACCCAGGTTCCTAACATAACTAAAGAAAGCCTTGTGATTATCTTTAGTGTCCTGTGCAATTTTTCTCTCGAAGCTGGCCTTAGACGATTTTATGAGTACCCGTAGTTTTTTGCTAATACTGATCAGAGATGCCTTCCCTTTTTGGGATTTTGCTCTATCATGTAGTAGCTTCCTCCTTCTATTGTATAGTTTGTTTATGGCTGGGGTCCACCAGACAGGACATCTGCCTTTGGAGGATTGGGTCTTGGTTTTATTTGGGATTGCATGATCCATGCATTCCTGAAGGTGTTCATAGAATATGTTTATAAAGGATTCTGCGGTCTGGGCCGTATTTTCCACAGGCTCGGGGGCTTTGAAGGATTCCACCTCGGTTTAGAGGAGTGTGAAATTTGCTTTAGAGAAGTTTTTCACTGTGGTTTTCTGGGCAGGGGGTGGGGTCGGGATGTGAATATCCAGTGAGATTAGTTTATGGTCTGATCTTATCAGTGAGGGATACACTTCTGGTCTGGAGCATAGAGTCCCCATGTTGGTGATGATCAGGTCCAGTATGTTTTCCCCTCTTGTGGGAGTGGTAACAAGTTGTTCCATAGCATTTGAGTTTGTAAATTCTAGGAACCTTTGCGCTAGGGTGTTGGAGCTAGAGTAATGCTCCCAGTCTATGTTTGGGTAGTTGAAGTCGCCCAATATAATGGTGTTTGGAGAGATCTTCATATTTTCCAGTGTTCTCAGGAAGGCCGAGTGGGGTTCCTGGGTTTGGGAGGGTGGTCTGTAGCAGGCTATAAACTGGAAGGCAGTTTTACCCACTGTTAGTTGCACATGGATAGTCTCTGATGCTTCGTGCTGTGCCACCAACCTGGAGATGTGGGTATCTTTGATGAATATTGATACTCCCCCCTCCTTTTGTGGTTCGGTCCGAGTTTTGGGGCCGAAAAGCATGGTATGAGGTATAACCTGGTAGTGCTGGGGTGCTTTCGGGAGCCTTGAACCAGGTTTCTGTTACTGCACAGATACCGATGTTCTCTGTGCTAAGGAGAGTTTCGAGTGCGTGCATCTTGAGGTTTAGACTTCTGACGTTGAGTAGCATTACTCTTAGTTTCTTATCCCTTGTGATACCTATGGAGGTGGGTTTGTCTTTTGAGCCTTGCCTAAAAAAGACACTATGGGGGAAGCAAGAGCCTTTGCCAATATCCGAAAGCCCAGGGGTGACAGGTGCAAGCCATCCCTAGCGAAGCATCGTGGCTTGTCCAGCATGTCATCCCAGGCTGACAGGCATTGGATCCCCTTTGAATGACACCAATACTTAAGCCAATTGTTGAAATTGATCATCTTGTCTTCATATTGTGGCATCATTCTTGGTGAGGGTAAGATGCTGCTCAAGGTCAGGGTCATACCGGCCTGGGCTACATGCTCAGAGAGCTCCTCCATGTCTCTTTTCATGTAGTCCAGGGAGGTACGTCTCAGGTCATTTACACCAGCATGGACAGTGACCGAGTCATATTTGTTCTTGCCTTGGAGTGACCTGAGTGCTTGTGTTATGTGGCGGATCCTAGCGCCTGACAGGCAGCTCACCGTGACCTTCTCCTTGTTCAGCCTGGTGAGCGGGACATCAGTGTGCCTGACGATAGAGTCATCTATTACAAGTGTATCAGGTGTGTTGTTTAGCCTTAAGGGCTGTGACTGTTCGGCACACTGGCTTTGTGAGCTATGTGTTGCACGTGTTTTGTTTTGGGGTAGCGGTTGCTTGGGTGTCTGCTTTGGAGGTCTCTGCTGCTTAGGCAGATTTTTATTTAGAGCCTCCAAGTATGTTTTTGTGTGTTTATGTGTTTGGTTTGCTGTCGTGGTAGGTCTATGTGAGAGTGGAATTGTAGTGAGTGTGGTTTCCTTCTCCTCCTGACTGGTTACGCCAGTACTAAGTTGAGAGAGCTTAGCCTCCAGTTTGGCTATATGGTTGCATCTCTCACATGTGTTGGAATTTGTTGGGAGGAGGAGAGGGTTGTCTGTGTACATGAGGCAGTTGTAACATTGCCTCAAGATTCCCAGATTCACCAGCTGGACCGGAGAGGAGATTGACAACTGACCTTTGGACATGCTAGAATAGTATTGGGAATTCCTTTATAATTGAAAAAAGGGCCAACGGGGAACAAGGTACTCAAGGGGAGTTTGTGAGGGTGAAGTGCTTTTAATTTTTTAGTGCTGACTTATATAATTGCTTTGGTGAGTAAGTGCCAGGTAACTTAAGTGCAAAAATGACAAACAGTAACTTTCTTTCAAGTGAAACAAGGAAATAAGTACAGTAAGCAATGCAGATATCACTAGGGATCCACAGAAGTGCTGAAAAGCCGCATTTTAGGTGGAATTAGCGTTTCAGGGAAATAAGAAAACAAACAACAAGCATACAAACAAAGCTAGATTCAGCAGGCCTGGATCTAGTCTATGCTACAGCAAACAAGGTGTACCAATTTCAGTAAGAAACCGTTCAAATATGCAGGCACTATAAGCCTTTAACCAGAAACTCCCAGCTCAGAAGGGCAGAGTCCAGCCTCTCCTCCCACAAAAGTGCAGACCACGAACCTTCTTAATGTAAAATAACTGGCCTGAAGCCCAAGTGCTTAAACCAGAACTAATACACTTTTAGAATAACAGCCACTGAGCCCTCAATCAGCAGTTCCCAACTTAGAAGGATGTAAGCTACCTGTCCTGCCACCACAGTGCAGGCCACAAACCTTCCCAATGTAAAACAACTGGTCTGAAGCCCAAGTGCTTAATCCAAAAGACTTAGAATGATAGCTACACTTTAATCAAGTTACTACCAAGCAGTAATAAATGCAATTGAATACTTTAAAGAATGGGTGGATTAGTGCTCAAGTTATACAAACAAAGCTAGATTCAGCAGGCCTGGATCTAGTCTATGCTACAGCAAACAACATGTACCAATTTCAGTAAGAAGCAGTTCAAATATGCAGGCACTATAAGCCTTTAACCAGAAATTCCCAGCTCAGAAGGGCAGAGTCCAACCTCTCCTCCAACAAGAGTGCAGACCACTAACCCTCTTAATGTAAAATAACTGGCCTGAAGCCCAAGTGCTTAAACCAGAATTAATACACTTTTAGAATAACAGACACTGAGCCCTCAATCAGCAGTTCCCAACTTAGAAGGATGTAAGCTACCTGTTCTGCCACTACAGTGCAGACCACTAACCTTCTTAATGTAAAACAACTGGTTTGAAGCCCAAGTGCTTAAACTAAAAGGCTTAGAATGAGTTACACCAAGCAGTAATAAATACAATTGAGTACTATTAAGATGACGCAAAAGCAAAATAAAGTAGGAAGAAACACAAATACAGTAAAAGCAGATACATTTTTTTTTGAGTGAGTAAATGAGATGGGCCCAGGAGTTACAGGACAGAAACAAGTGCAAATGCAGGCCTTCAAATCAGAAAGTTGAGAGAGATGGAAGATCGCCCAAATAGCCAATAACTACAAATTCTGGGCCAGAACCACTCCTTATGTGGTAGACAGGTTACCTAATGCTTACCACTCCCACTGATAAGCTAGAAGGCTTCCCTCCAACACAGAAAGGCTTTGGGGGGCTCAGAAGCTTACAAACAGTCCTGGATACAGTAAATCTGTATCTGGAACACTAATTACAGGAAAGGTAGGAAACAGGCTTACAATTTATTTATTTTTTTTTCAGAAAAGTAGCAAAAACAGTAGTAAAAACAATTCACATGCAGTGCAAGCTGGCACACTTGAGTATGTAGCAATATTAGTCCACACACAGTTTGAAAAAATGTAATTAAATTAAAAAGGACTAAAAGCAAGTGCAGAAAGGGTTTTTTAGGTAGAATGCGGTAAAGAGATGGGACTGGGGGAGTGTCCTAGATCAAATCTACAGTAGGGCGGGCACTGCAAAAGCCACCAAATTTAAACTACAACCAAGAACAGGGAGGGGACTGAGGAAGACAGTTTCAACAGAGATGTGAGGAATCACAGTGCAAATTATAAAACCAGAAAAATATATACTGATCTCTGTATATTTGCAGAACAGTAAGACAACAGATATCTAAGCAACAATTTAGCTGTATAACACAGAATAATACAGAAAAATATACTCAGCTCTATATATTTGCAGATAGTCTTGTAAGGCTCTCTCTCAGTGCACAGGTTCCAATTTAAATGCAGGCTGTTTTTTACTTTATTATTTGTTTATATTTGTTTACCGGTGTAGTGTACTGATCTCAATGGACCATTTGCAGGCACAGCCTGGGTGAATAGGATCATATGAGAAATGAACAAAACATATTTACAGATACAAGGATATGCTATAAAACATATACATATTCACGGATACAAAAATATTCTGCACCATTTAGTTCAAGAAGCAGTATACAAAGTCAAAACATGGACGGAAAAATGGAATTATGCTTAGCAGAGCTTTTTGGATAAGATGTAGCCGTACTGAGTGAGATGGCTTATGCTACACGAGTAACAGCATATCATTACAGAGGGAGTTATTAAGAGATTATAAGAGCTAGGTTGAATAGTATCTACCTGCTTTGAAGTAAAAAAAAAAGTCTGTACATAAATTCAAACATAAAAAAAAAATTAACAGAACTGTATATTGTACAGTTAAAAACATATTTAACTTCAAAAAAATTAACTGCCTGTTGGTCCAGGTCGTGCTTAGAAAAGTATGTTGACCTGCCCACTTACTCATTTAAGAAATGTATGTATGTATGCATGCATGTATAAATAAGTAAATTTTTATATCAGAACATGATAGAAAACATAGCTTACTTATCAACATTTTCAACAGTGTTACATGTGGTCAATAAACTGTCCGGGATGGGTGTATATTTATTCTTCAAAGGTTCACTTCAGCGAACCTTTCTTTATCAAACCCTAACCATTGAACATCATTTCAGCAGACGTTCATATCTTATAGGTTCATAGATTGGTACTAGGCTATCGGCCCAAGGGCCTATACAAGCCTAGCCATAACAATTCCTGGCTATTTCTTCCCACAATATTTACTTCCCTGGACCCCTGTCTAGCAGGGCGACTGACGTGATCCCCGGGGTGAATTTCCTATCTCCCATCCAGTTGTCAAGGTTCCTTTTGAAGAGGGCCAAAGAGGCACTCTGCTTGACATGTATGGGCACTCTATTCCAGAGTCTGGGGAGTCTCTGTGAAAAATTTACGTAGGGAAAGGAAGCAGTTGGCTAGTAGCCTAAATTTGCCTTTTTCCCAAACTGTAGTACGATCTCAGAGTTGGTATATATAGTTAGGGGGTGGTGGGTTTTACATACTGTGGTCTCTGTTCTGGTGTTGTTTTGTCCAATTGCTTAGTTTCCCTGTTTACATTTTTTTTCAATTAGAACGCTTGCTGAAATCAACATTTGAAGGTTTGGGTTCAGTGAAGAAAGGATGTTCTTCGTGTTTCACTTTTGTAGTCATTACATTTGGGTAATCTGCTGGCAGGTTGCCCTCAGACGGCCTGATTAACAAAGTCTTGGGTCCTGCGTCGGTTGCTGTCTTTTCTTCCATGACGTCAGGTCATCAAGGGTATAAAACATGCAGCCGACGCCATTACATCAGTCCTTCTTGCTGCGCGGTGCCCAAAGCAGAAGCAGTTCGCAAGTGCCAGTCGGCCAACTCCTGAAATTTTTGTTTTTGAGTTTCAGAACTGAAGTGTTCAACTAAAAGCTAAGTACCCCGTTGGAGAATCTTTTTCTTGTTCCTTACCGATGTCAGTAAAAGTTAATAATTGTATTACTTGTGAAAGCAAATACCTCATAAGGATTTTCATTTGTACTGTATTCCTTGCCTAGGCCCTGAACACGACGTACCTTGCTGTCGGTTTTGTGCTTTATTTAATCAGCGCACTATCTGTCGTCGGTACATTCTAAGTATTTTGGTTCTCGGTTTAATTATCCAGGAATGACGTCAGTTAGCCATCCGACTACTGGAATACTGAAAAAAAACACAAAGAAAGAGACAGACAGCTGAGGTCCAAAACTGCCGACAACGCTTCTCCTAAGCCAGTCGCTAGTTCGCCGGTACTCATTAAGGTGCTTTCGCAGCCCCTGATACCCGCTACTTCTGATTCACAGGCCTGTACTGAGATCTATTCGGAGTCCAGTATGCCGTGAGATGCTTCACCTATGGAATCCATGGATGTATCTACCTTGGATGGGTCCAGAGCCGCTGTGCAGGCACCGGCTTCTGAGGGTGTATTCAGGCCTACAGTTTTGCATATTAAACTGACTCCACCTTCAATACTAAGGCCTAAATCTTGATCTATGTCTAAAAAAATGATGCCCAGCCACATGTTCAATCCCCTATGCCTAAAAACAAATGATCAAAATGGCTGAAGATGTAATTACTATAATCAGGAGTAGTCAACCCCCCCCCCCCACCTTCTAAGAGGCCTAGGGCTGAACTTGACTATGAATCTTCTGAACATGATTCTGTTTCTTCTGACTCTTCTAATGACCTGGATTTGTCCATACCTACTTATGAGGACTCTGATTCACAGGATTCCATTCCCTCTGCTTCTCCCCTTGAGGATTTTTCTTTTGGAGAAACTTTACATACCTTAAGGGAGCATTTCCACTGGAAAAGTCAGGATTTTTCTGAATCCAAAAAGAGGGTTAGGGATTTCCTTCTTCCTCAGCATAGGCCTTTGGCTATACCTCCTGTACTAGACATTGTTGATGATGTGTTTTCAGAATCCAGTATGACCCCTGATTCCCTGCCTACGGCCCCTAGTAAACCAGGCAGATACTTCAGGGTTCCTGAGTCCCACAAATTTATTTTCAAAAAACCTGTTGCGGACCCTGAAACCTTTTCTCAGGGGCCGAAGGCTATTAAGGCTTCTACTGCTAAAAACCCTACCCCTTCCGATAGAGACTCCAGGGCGCTGGATAGATGGGGTTAAAAGGTTTATACTTATGCTTCAATATCAACAGCATATCATGGGACTGCTTAAACCGAAAATTATGTTGATTTCTTACTGTGTGGAAAATAAAGATTTACAGGATTTATTGCATTCAGCTGAACAAGTTGGGAAACTTACTTTGCAATGTGGTTTTGATTCTTTAGAGGCCTCTTGCAGGGCTGATGTTACTGGGTCTGTGCTTAGAAGGCATGCTTGGCTTAAGGAGCAATCTCTGCCTGATCATGTTAAAGCAAAACTGTTGGATGCTCCTTTGCAGTAGGACCGTCTGTTTGGCAATAAGGCTGAAGAAGTTCTAAAAAAGATGGAAGATAAAGCTAAATCTATGCAAACTGTGAAAGATTTCTTACAAGTACAACCTCCAAGATTTAGTAGACACTGGCCTACTAAGAACTGGTCCTTTCCAGCTCCTTCCAGAGCCACTCAAGCCAAACCCAGGCACTCCAAAAGCACCAGGTTTCAGTCCCAAGGGACTTTCAAAACTAAGCAATGGGGTGCTTCCACTTCCAAATCTGGAAATAACAAGATACCACCTTATGGTAAACAGTCTCAATAAGATTACCAAGCACTTACCTCTCCGCCGCCCCTTTGGGGGGAAAACTGACTCTTCATGCAAAAAACTGGCAACTTATAACCCAGGACAAATGGGTTTTAAATATAGTGTCCCAGGGATACATATTTTATTTCCACACGTTGCCAACTCCAAACGGGTTGCCAGACCTGCCACCAAATCAGTGGGCAGAGGCTCAGAAACAAGTACTTTCCCTCCTAAACATGGGGGCTATTCAACTAGTACCAGAAGAGGAAAAGGTACAAGGCTTCTATTCCAGACTTTTCCTGGTATCCAGAAAAGACAAATCATGGCTTCCAATTCTGGACCTGTTTACTCTAAACACTTTTTTGGACATTCCAAAATTCAAGATGCTGACACTTGTTACTTCCTATGCTAGGCAAGATGCCTGGTTGGCAACTCTAGATTTAAAAGAGGCTTACCTGCATATCCCAATTAGGGAATCTTGCAGAAGTTACCTACGCTTCAAAGCAGGTTACTTGCATTATCAGTTCTCTGCACTGCCCTTTAGCTTGTCTACTGCGCCCAGGGTATTCACAAAGTGCCTGGCTCCAGTAATTGCATTTTGCAGGCAAATAAATATTCAAATATATCCATACCTGGACGATTGTCTAATTCAGGCAGAAAACCAGGCCATTCTTCTAAAACATCTGGTGTTTGTAAAAAGGGTTCTAACTTGTCTAGGGTACACCATAAACAAAAAAAAAATCACAACTGGTACCCTCTCAAAAAATTACATTCCTGGGTGCAAGCTTGAATACAACTTTCCAGATGGCTTTCCTTATGCCAGAAAAGCAAATTCATTTGGTGACTTACTTCAAACAGGTGGCCACAAAAACCCTGCTTATTTGCAAGACAAATACTGCAAGCCTTGGTGTTCATGGCCTCCTGCATTCTTCTAATTCCATATGCAAGACTGCATATGAGGAAACATCAGTGGTACTTAAACAGTTTATGGAGTCAACATTGTCACAGCCTGGAAACAATGATTCCCATCATACCTTGTCTGCACCTAGAGTTCCTGTGGTGGGCAGAGGCCTGCCACCAAAACAAGGGACTGCCATTCACACCACTCCCGGCCACCCAAACCCTAACTACAGACGCATCAGACTATGCATGGGGTGCTCATCTGGCAGGGAAGTGTATTCAGGGCAAATAGAGCCCAAATCAAATGCACCTTCATATCAGTCCAAAAGAAATGCTAGCTGTACAGAATGCACTGACAGCCTTCAAGGACTACCTTCATCCAGGACAACTAATGGTAAGGACCGACAACACCACAGTTATGTGGTAAATAAACAAGCAGGGAGGTATACATTCCTACCTCCCTCTGCAGACTAGCCATGGCATTATGGAACACGGCCTTGAGCTACCAAGTACAACTACAAGCTCAATTTCTGCCAGGAAAGCTGAATATTCTGGCAGATGAACTAAGCAGAAATCTCATGGACCCACACGAATGGAAAGTGGATGCTCTCTCCTTCAGCTGGAAAAACCTATTAGTCTATGCCTTTCCCCCTCTGCCTCTGCTCTCCAAAGTTCTACTAAAGGTCAAACAGGACAAACCAAAAATTATTTTGATTGCTCCAGACTGGCCTCGCTAACACTGGTACCCACTCCTGCGCAGTGTGTCACAAATTTCTCCATGGCACCTGCCTCAGACACCTTCCTTACTGTCTCAGCAGGAGAACCAAATTCTGCACCCTCAGCTCCAAACATTGAATATTGCAGCTTGGCTATTTTTTTAAATTCCCCCTTAGCATCCCTCAGCAAACCTGTGATGGATGTAATTTTGGAGGCGAGATGACATAGTACTAGAAAATCTTATGCTGAAAAATGGAAAAGATTCTGTGCCTGGAATCAGTCTCAAGGGATTTACCTCAGATTTTGCAATACTTGACTGAGATGCTTCACAAGGGCCTGTCTTCTTCCTCCATAAAAATCCGTGCCTCAGCCATTTCAGCTCATTATAACACAGAAACCCCCTCTTCTCTCTCCCTCTGCTAAAGCAGTATCTCAGAGGGGCCAAAAACTTGAGACCACCCAGGAGAGCTCCAACCCATGCATGGGACCTTAACTTTGTATTGGAAAAACTAACTCTACCTCTTTTTGAGCCAGCTGCTACTGCAGACTTAAAATTACTTTCCTGGAAAACAACCTTCCTTTTAGCAATCACTTCAGCTAGAAGGATATCTGAATTACAGGCCCTTATGGCAGTGGAGCCTTTCATCATCTTTCATGCGGACAGGGTGTCACTCAGGACCAATCCATCCTTCATGTCCAAGGTGGTATCCAGTGTGGCTCTTAATCAGTCCATTCATTTGCCAACTCTCTTTCCCAATCCACAGAACAAGGGGGAGCGGATTCTGCATTCATTGGATGTACACAGACAGCTTAGATTCTACTTGGACAGGACTAAACCTCAAAGAAAATCTGAACAACTGCTGGTAGCATTTGCTGCAGGGGCAGAGGGGAAGGCCATTTCAAAATAAGCCATTTCAAAATGGATAAGCCATTGTATTCATTTTTGCTATAAGCACCATGGAAAACCTATCCCCCAGGGGATCAGATCTCATTCCACCAGGACTGCATCTACTTCTACAGCCTTTCTTAGAGGTGTTCCTACCAGGGATATTCTAGAAGCTGCTACCTGGAGTTCAGTTCATACTTTCACCAAGCATTATCACTTACCAATTTTCTCTAAATCCAGAGCTGGCTTTGCCACTGCTGTTTTAGGTTCATAGGTTCATAGATTAGTACTAAGTTAACTGCTCTTGTGAGCCATTTTAAACCTAGCCAATTATCCCTTGTGAGACTCAAACCCTGCATCTTGTGTTTATAAAACAAACACCTTAACCATTAGGCCACCCTCCCAACCAGTTATAAGGCCCTTTGCAGGACCTTATAGCTGGTCCTAATATTGCATAAATCCATCCTCCCAACCATAGCTTTGGGAATCTACCCAAATGTAATGACTGTAACAGTGAAACACAAAGAACATAGTACAGCTGTGTACACTTGCCATAAATGTAGATGTTTGAGTATATTCACTGTTGCAGTCCTGGTTACCCTCCCTCCAGCCCCCTGTTTTTCTCTTACTATACCTCTACTTTCTTTTACTATGCATAAAAGCCTTTTTGATGTATTTGCTTTTGTTTGGAGGTATATTTTTGTGTTTTTAATTACTTATATATATTGTGCTCCCCTTTTGGGGGGCACCTGACATCTGGGGCAAGAAATACTGATGTAATGGCGTCGGCTGCATGTTTTATACCCCTGACAACCTGACGTCATGGAAGAAGGGATAGCAACCGACACAGGACCCAAGACTTTGTTAATCAGGCAGACTGAGGGCAACCTGCCAGCAGATTACCCAAATGTAATGACTGCAACAGTGAATACACTTGAACATCTACATTTATGGTAAGTGTACTTTCTCTGAAGTGAACCTTTGATGAATTAATATAGACCTATCCAGGATGGGTGGTAGCAGGCATTCCTGGACCTTTTGGAGGCAATAAGAACCCTTGCCTGTGGTGTTTTACTTCTGGGTGGTTTGGTGTTGGCTGCTATACCATGGCCCTTGATATGAGCTCAGATGTGCAGTTGTGATTGATTAAAACATATTCTGAAGAGTGTAATTAATTTACTCTGGTACTTCCTTATTGTAAAGAAAAGCAACATTAGAAGTAACTTAATAATGAGTCCCCCCACATTTAAATGAAGTACCAGAGAATTTGGCTACCACTTTTACTTTCATAGTGTACAGCCACTTGAGCTGATGCAATTTACATTATTAAAAAAGCTTGCATTACCTCTCGCACACAACAGTTATTGTTGCCAGAAACTTGGGACTCTTTTTAAATTGTCACTTTCACTGAAAACAAAATAGAATTTCATAAACATTGGGAAAGAGGGTTCCTGTACATATGAAGTGCAAATCCTTTATTTACCAGAAGATTTGGCCGAAAGCTTCACAGTATCCATTTTGGCTGAAAGAGCCACAATATCCTTTTTCAGAAACTTTCCTCAAAGTCTTTGCTGTACAGCTCGTAAAGTGCATTTGTACATCCTCATTAGTTGAGCATCTCACACCAAAAAAGTAAAAAAAAAAAAAAGTAAATCAAAACTAAAAATCTTAACCTCATGAGGATGTAAGTTACAGTTTTTATTTACTTCTTCCTACCTGAGAATTTGGCCCAATGGATTTCATCCTTGGGGTCAAACCTGGGCAGTTGGGAGAAACTTCAGCCATAACTCACACTCCCAGCAAGTATTAACTGCAGAAAGTTAACCCACCTTGTCAGGTATCATTACTTGCTTGTAACGAAATAGTATGAAAATATAAGCTGCTTAATAGAGATCATTCTCTAATGCAATTAAGATTGAAATAAACTTTGAATTTGATACTGAAGCATCATATTAGCATTCATCAATATATTTCTGAGTCTTTCATAAGTCTATAAAAATGTTTTGTATTTTAAATAATTTTAAATAACACTTTGGTGTGTTACAACTGAAGTTGTTTTAAAAACAGTGGTTAATACTACAATGCTTTTGAACTAACTGTAATAGTTTTGTAAATGTTACATATTAATATCAAACTTTATTAAAGCAGTGAATTCAATAGAATGTAAGCAAAAGTGAACTATGAATTTGTGCATATCTCAATACAGTTGTACATATTAAATTTGAACTATTATACATATGTAGGTATCAGATGTATTTCTGCAAGCAATTGGAAACAATATTTAAATGGAAGCATTAAACTCTGTCCGATTCACTACTGTGAATATAATGTACATTGTCAAATTCTAGACGTAATTAACTGTTTTAGTACTATATGAAATGGAAGCACTGAACTGTTTAACTTACACCACTATAAATGTACTTTCTGTAATACTTAATATATATCACAGTCATTATGTAAAATGGTGTACATTGGTCTGGCTTCAGAAAGGGCCACTACCAGTGGTAAGTCTTAATGTGGACTGCTACCACAAATAATGGCCCTGGCTTCAGAAAGGGCCACCACCAGTGGTAAGTCTTAATGTGGACTGCTACCACAAATAATGGCCCTTTTTTTGATTTAGAGACAGGCCTACTGCAGCAATTCTATATAGTCTATAGGATTACCACTGTGCAACTTGCTAATGAGGCATTCCAAGGTTGTGGTCTATGCTAATTAGCCATGTGCTCCCCCTTAAATGCATATGGTAACTCACTAACTCGGCCAACTGATTTCATATAATCACTACATGGTCGGACATGTTAATGAAAATATAGTCACTGGGGGGAAATTGCATAAATGTTGGGCTCAGGTAAGTTTCTGCAGTGAGGTAGTGGTTAGGGATGTGACCCATAATCCCAACTGCCTTCAAATCCTATTTGTTCCTATTCTTTTCTATTCAGTGTGCCGACTTTCAAGTGCACCCCCCCCCCCAATCAGACTTAGGCCTATCTTTTTCCTTAGGGGCAGGGACCCTGCAGTTACCTTAGGATAAGAGCCATCTGGGGTAACATTGTCCAGGCAAACATCAGACAGTTTGTGCTCTCACTAAAATCCTGGCAATGGAAGCATTGTAATTAGCCTAACCACCACACATGGTGGTGACATGGGCAGAAGTGTCACCGTAAGGACCACCAGTACCTCTACCTTATGCAAATATATGCACTTCTACACAGTCACAGGAAAAGCTGTTTAGGCAGTTACACCCACAACTGCTAGCCCCTACTCATAAGCTACCTTTACCCTATGACCAAAGCTAATGGATGTATCCAAACCAAGGCCCACCCATCCTTACTTGCCCACGTCATCAAACACTCTAGCTGCTGCTGGAACTCAGGTCACCTGGACTGTAGTTTGGATTTTACCACTGTATGTCAACAGCACAAGCAAATCTCTTGCCAGCATTGGGGGCATATCTTCTTTCTTCACTCTGATGGCATACGTCTGTCTCCTAAAACATTGTGCCATGTTTGTATTGTTTTCCCCAAAATTCTGTACATTGTGCTCCCTACCACTTTCAACTACTTCCTTTTGAAATTTTTCTTGCTAACAACCTATTCTGTCCTTCCTAATAATCTTAGCCGTTATTCTATATTCTGGCTTCACTTTATTCTTCGAAGCTACCTACCAAAGTAACGTTATGTACAAGTTTTCAAGTTTCCATGGTTATTCCATAGTAATTAACAAATGATGTTAAGTTGTCATTCTTACCTTCATTCTTGCTGGATGGATTTGGAGCCGATGCTTGGCTCCAACTCGGCATATACTATAGCTCGAGAGCTATTTTTACCGGCTCGAGGCAGCCCTATATCCTACAATACCATGCGCTAACTCCCCAGATCTCGTTTGCCGCTTCGCTGGGAGGTAGTCTGTTTTTACCAGCTCTGGTCAGTAAGTGCTTTTTCAGATATATATATTCAGTCTCAGTAGTTTTTCCAGTTAGTTACCCTTCTTTAGGTCCCTTCTAACTGCCTTACCCTTTTCGGTAGCCCTTTTTCCTTTTCTTTAGTTAGTTTTTTATCTTGGGTCTACGGGCTTTTCCTTAGTTTTCCCCCACCCCTTTCAGTGTGTGTGTGGGTTTTTTTAGTCAGTTCTCCTTACCTTAAATAAGTGTGTGTGTGTGGACTGACTGTGTTCCTTTGTTATTTTTTGTCAGGATGTCAAAGGACCCTAAGGTTTCGGGATTCAAGAAGTGTGACTCGTGCTGTCAGAAAATGTCTCTGACAGACAGTCACACTTCTTCTGTCTATTGCTTGGGGCCTTTACACCTGCAGGACTCTTGTTCCATTTGTCACGGATTTAGTTCAAGAGTCCTGCAGGAAAGGCGTAACAAGCTCATCCTAAGGGGCTTGTTAAAGCCTGATGACTCCCCGTCCAAGTCTGGCTCGGGGAAGTCGTCAAAAACCGCCAAACCCTCGGCTCCAGCTTCTGAGCCGAGGGCTGGCGTTATCGAGACGGCTCCGACCTCGGTTCCGGCTGGCTCCGAGGCGAGCAAAGTGGTTTCCGCTCCGAAACCATCATTGGAGCCGACCCCAGCGCGCAAGCGCTCTAGGTCCCCTTCGCTAGAGTCCGTCAGATTGGCTCCGAGGTCCCCTCTCTTATCGGAGCGGAGTCATAGGACTCATTCATCGAGGTCATCTAGGCTCTCCGACCACGACATCGAGAGGGTGGTCAGTAGACTCATAAAATCTCAGGCGCTGGCCCAAATGCTCCAGAGCCCATCTCACCAGACTGTGGCTCCTTCGATACAGCTATCCATTCCTCCTCCGACTCATCTCTCGAGCTCGGAGCCGGAGTTTGTCGGAACCGTGACCTTGCCCACGTCGGAGCCGATACTTCCTCCTTTGGCTCCGGTGTCATCGGCTCCGACCTCTTCATTGGTTCCATCTGTGGAGAGGTCCGGGTGCCGAGACTCCATTGTCGGCTCCGAGGGGGCGAGTGGCATCGGACTCTTGTCCGACCCCGCTCTCCCTCTCGGAGCTTTGGCTCTGGTTAGTTAGGCCCCGACATCTTTCTCGGAGCCTTCTCTGTCGGTTCTGGGGGCGCTTCCGGTCTCTTCGGAGCCGGTGCTACCTTTGGTATCTGATGGGGGAGCCTTCGAGGTGATGAGGAGTGTGCTGGACCCACTGTCCACTCCAAGGTTAAGTTCTGCGGTTCCTCCCTCTATAGTGCCTGTTACGGTCTCTGACCATCCTCTTGCACCTGACAGCAGAGATCCAAAGTGTGGGGTACCCACCTTGGGTGTCTCCTCCTCTTCCGAGGGCTCCCCTGAAGTTTCAGGGGAACCCCCTAGGAAAAGAAAATGCAAGAGGAAGCACATAGACTCCCCCGAGTCTGTCACATCGGACACCGACTTGGAGGAGTCGGAAGGTTCCCCCAGATCCCCCTCTGAGGATGTCTCCTTTTCAGACATCCTGGAAATCCTAAGACAGAGGGGAAATTGGTCCACTCTCAAACCTTCCGAGGACGAGTCGGGTTACCTTGACGCCTTTGGATCTCACCCTTCCACCTCCTGGGTGTCTCCCCCTTTCCACCCACTAATGGAGGTAGTGGCTAGAAAGGCGTGGGCAGCTCCTGATTCAATGGAACCTACCCCTAGGAGGCCTTCTAAATTTATTTCTGCACCACATGACAAATCATTTCTCACCAAAGGTGTTTCAGTTGATGCTATGGTGGTAGCAGCAGCCACTAAGAAGGAATTGGCTGATCCTTCTGAATCTGTTCATCTTCCTAACAAAGAGTCCAGGACTATGGACAGGTATGGCAAGCGGACCTTTGCATCGCTGAACTATTTATGTCATTTCACCCACCTTCAGAGAGACTTGCTCAAAGAGCTGGGTGAAACGGTACAGGATCCTTCTGCTGTGGGATTTAAGGACAAAATAAACTCTCAGCTGGCTACCCTGAACTCCATTGTTAACTCCTCCATGCGGCTTATCTCTTATGCAGCCGATGGAGCGAGTAGGGCCGCTGGCACAGGCGTTGCGTTGAGACGTCAAGCTTGGATGCGACTCTGTAACTTTGCCGATCCCTTCAAGACGTCCTTCACCAACACCCCCTTTGACGGTTCGGAATTGTTCGGACCTCAGGTGAAGAATACCCTCACCAGATGCGAGCAAGATGGTAAGACTCTCTCTGCCGTGCGAGTCCGTTTTTCCACGCCTTCTAGACCTTATCCTAAGGGACAGAAGGGAGGAAAGATGTGGTTCCACAAACCTCAGGGAGTTGCGCCTGCCGCACGTGGTGAATTTCCTCAGAACCAGGGCTCTAGGGAATCTTTTCCTGACCAACCCTTTCAGCATCCCTGAGAAGCTGCCCGACTGTCCGCCTTCGGAGGCAGTCGGGGGAAGATTATCTCTGTACCCGGAAGCCTGGCAATCCCTCTCCCAAGGCACATGGGTACAGAAGATCATATCTGAGGGTTACAAAATCCCTTTCACTTTCCCTCCGGTACAACACCAAAACCCCTACCAGACGTACCACCCGCACAAAGGGGTCAGGCTCAGCTAGAAATAAAAAAGCTGTTAGAAAAAAGAGTCATCCAGGCAGTCCCAGCAGATCAGCTAGGATCCGGAATTTACTCCAGGTTCTTTTTGGTACCAAAAAAGACAGGAGAATGGAGACCCATTTTGGACCTCAGCAGGTTAAGCAACTCTGTACTAAAGACAAAATTTCGGATGGTAACACTGCAGTCTATTCTACCCTTTTTGGGCAGAGACAACTGGATGTACTCGTTAGACCTCCAAGACGCATACTACCATATAAAGATACACAGACGCTCCAGGAGGTTTCTCCGCTTCCGGCTGGGAGTCAGTCATTTTCAATTCAGGGCCCTGCCCTTTGGTCTCACCACAGCCCCCCGGGTGTTCACCAAATGTTTGGCAGTGGTCACGGCTCACCTGAGACATAAAGGATTCCAGGTGTTTCCATACTTAGACGACTGGCTCATTTCCGCTACCACCAAACAGGATCTCATAATGGCCAGGAATTACACTATTCAGCTTTGCAACAGTCTGGGTATTTCTATAAATTTTGCAAAGTCCTCCTTGTCGCCTTGTCAATGTATAAACTTTATAGGCGCCGTATTAAACACCACAGAAATGTCTGCAATATTACCACCTCAGAGAGTGTCAGACATAAGGCGGAATGTTCAGCCCCTGTTTCATCCCAACAAAGTCCAGGTCAAGCTAGTATTGAAAGTGTTGGGCCTCATGGCGGCGGCGATTCTTCTACTTCCATTAGCCCGCTTCCACATGAGGCTCCTTCAGTGGATGCTGTTTTATCAGTGGTCCTTTCAACAGCTACCAATGACCCACAACATTCTGATAACCCCATCTTGCAAGAAACATCTCTCCTGGTGGATGGTTTCCCCTCAGCTTTTTCAGGGCAGACCCTTTGTTCTCCCCCCTCCAGTTGCCACTGTCACAACGGATGCCTCCCTGATCGGGTGGGGGGGTGGGCGTTATCAGGGCAGGACGGTCCAGGGCACTTGGCAACAGTCAGAATGCCACCTGCACATAAATGTCCTGGAGATGAGGGCGGTGCTTTTGACGTTGCGAGCCCTTCAGAGCTCTCTTCCCACGGGGACTATAGCAATTCAAATGGACAATATGTCTGTGGTGTGGTACATAAACAAGCAGGGTGGAACAAGGTCCTATCCCCTCTGTCGAGAAGCACTCAGACATTGGCAATGGGTGATTTCATCTCAACGGTTTCTGATAGCAGCGCACATCCCCGGGAAGTCCCACGTCATAGCAGACAGATTGAGCAGAACTATCCTCATGCCTCATGAGTGGTCTCTAAATCAAGCGGCAGCAGACGGAATTTTTCGGAAGTGGGGCCAGCCTTGCTGCGACCTTTTCGCAACTCCCCAAAACAGCAAGTGCCTCGACTTCTTCACACTTTTTCCTCTGCCAGGCCAACCCTTCAGAGACGCTCTTGTTCACGTTTGGCCCCGGGGTCTTCTTTATGCATTTCCTCCTTTTCCGTTGATCCCGCAATTAATTCAGAAAGCAATCGCATTGAGATCCAAAATGATCCTCATTGCCCCATTTTGGCCTCGACAAGTTTGGTTCCCGTTCCTGCACAAATACCTACTGGAACAGCCTTGGCATCTGGAACCCCTTCCGGATCTATTGACCCACCTCATGGGCAAGCTGCATCAGTCTCTACATTCCATCAACCTCATAGCTTGGTTGCTCCACTTCCAGCCATAGCCAGGCTTCCCCTTATTTCTCCTCCTGTTCGTGATATCATTTTGGCCTCCCATAAGTCCAATACCAGGAAGACTTATGCGAGTAAATGGAAGCGTTTTTCACACTGGGCACAAACTAGGTCCTTAGATCCTTTCCAGGCACCCATTCATGAGGTTCTGGACTTTCCGGCGGAGCTTTTTCATTCTGGGTCATCATCGGCCACTATCAGGGTACAATTAGCGGCCATTGCTAATTTTCATGTTGGACTCTCAGAAGCAAATATTATGTCCCACAAACTCTGTAAAGCCTTTCTCAAGGGCATCTTTTTGCTCAGACCTCCAGTCAAAGATCCACCGCCACAATGGGATTTGAATTTAGTTCTAACCTCACTAATTCTGCCCCCTTTTGAACCTGCAGCTTCTTGCTCCCTCAAACTTCTTTCTTGGAAAACGCTGTTTTTAGTAGCTATAACATCTGCCAGAAGGGTATCGGAACTTCAAGCCTTGTCTGTCCGTCCTCCTTATTTGGTTTTTCATAAAGACAGGGTTACTCTCAGAACAAACCCTTCCTTTCTACCAAAAGTGTAATCGGAAGCAAATCTAAACCACTCCATTGATTTACCTGTCTTTTTCCCAGACTATACCAACAAGGCTGAACAAAAATTACATTCATTAGATGTTCATCGCCAATTACGGTATTACCTAGACAGGACAAAACAATTCAGAAAGTCAGACCAGCTCTTTCTCTCTTATGCTGCAGGCAAGAAAGGGCTTCCGGTATCGAAAGTTACTCTTTCCAGATGGCTGACATCTATTATTACCTTGGTCTATGAGTTGAGACACAGGCAACTTCTCTCTAGGTCTAAGGCTCATTCAACCAGGGCACTATCAACTTCAGTGGCGTTTCAAGCAAGGTTACCACTAGATCCCATTTGTGCAGCAGCTACATGGGCTTCCAAACATACCTTTATTGCCCATTACAAGCTTGATTTAGCCTCCAGAAATAGAGCTGATTTTGGTTCCACTGTACTCAGGAGTCTGTTTCATTGAGCCACCCAGGACTAAGATGCTAGGGATGCTGTCCCATCCAGCAAGAATGAAGGCGAGAATGACAACTTAACATTAAGAAGTTATGTCTTACCATAATGTTCCATGTTAGTTGTCTTCTTCTCGCCTTCTTTCTTGCGTCCCTCCCTCCTGCCCCCTAGCGTGGATAGACTCAAGGTTCTGAGTCCTTCCATTTCTGGAGATACAATATGTTGCGTCTTTTTCCTTGTATCCTTAGTGTTACCAGCAGGTAATCTATTCTCGTAAAAGAGGATTGTAATATTATTATTATAATATTATTGTTTATACTATGTCTTAGCTTCCAAACGAGATCTGGGGAGTTAGCGCATGGTATTGTGGGATATAGGGCTGCCTCGAGCCAGTAAAAATAGCTCTCGAGCTATAGTTTTGGCCGAGTCGAGCCGAGGATCGCCTCTGAACCCATCCAGCAAGAAAGAAGGCGAGAAGAAGACAACTAACATGGAAGTTATGGTAAGACATAACTTCTTATTGACTTCTTTCATAGTTAGTATTAAAATGGCTGAACCCAATGTAAGCAACCCCTATTCCCTTCCCAAACTCCACCTCCAATGTTGTGTGATTCACATTTATAGGTTCATATGTTCATAAGTCTATACTAGACTGACGACCACTATGGCCTTTATAAAACTAGCTGAACAATCCAACCCAATTGCATCTCTATTTGTCATGGGCATTTATTAGGAGAGGGTATGTTAGTTAAGAAGTTTCTAGAGGTTATGGGGGTATATTAGTTTAGCCATTACTGTCTGCCTCTATCTATCAGAAACATGCGGCCAGTCCTGGGGTAAATTTCCAATTTACCATCCATTGGTCAAAGTTATGCTTAAATAGGGTTAGGGATAGACTCTGCTTCATATAGTTGGGAAGCCTGTTCCACGGCATGGGGGATCCTCTGACAGACATATCCATCTGTCTTACCAACATACTTTATGTTAAAAGCAAAATTTAAATTCTTGAATCTAGTTGTTCTGATGCTGTTAATTTTGTGGATGTGCAAAATGTTCATGAAAGATGGATCTGGGGATGCCTTGTACTCAATGCATTTATTGCTTCTCAGTAACCTATAGGAGACAGAGTTTAGTGATAGGGCTTTAAGGCAGTACATACAGGACAGTGTGTTTATAGTCTGGATTGTCCTGATAAGGAACCATTGTTGGCATTCCAGCTGCTGCATATGGCTGGTCAGGTACATGCTGAAGGGGGCACTATACTCAATGATGGGGCTGATAGGCCTCAATGCTTTGCCAGAGATGGACCTCCACCTGTCACCCCTGAGATTCCTGAAACTGGCCAAGATTCTTTCCTCCTTCATTGTGCCTTTTTAGGCAATGTCCCAAAGACAAATCTTCCAACATAAAAGATCTGTCAAAAAGCAAATTGAAGGTCATGCTGCTTAACACTAGGAGCCTTAACCTGAAAATGCACTCACTGGGGCTCTCCTCGCACTGAAAGATGCCGACGTCTGTGCAGTCATGAAAACTTGATTCAGGGCTGTGGGGAGCACCCCTGCCTTACCCAGGCTATACCTCATTCCACACATGCTGACCCCAAAATGAGGTAAGGAAGACTAAGGGTGGGGGAGTATCTATCTTCATTAAGGACAGGCACACCTCCAGACTTGTTTGCCAGCATAACGCACTGCAACTACTCCAGCTGCAACTGACAGTTGGCAAGACACCCATCCAAGTTATAGCCAGCTATAGACCCCCTCCATGAATCAGGACACCCACTGAGTCCTACCTGGACCTACTTGACTCCATCGAGGTACCCCCTTACACCCTGATTCTTGGTGACTTCAACTACCCCACCATAGACTGGGTGAACTATTCCTGCCCTAATGCACTTACCCAATGATTCCTTGACTTCATTAGTTCTAACACATTAGAACAGCTCGTCTCATCCCCCACAAGGGGTGATGACATTGTGGACTTGGTTTTCACCAAAATGGGTGACTGCTGCACCACTCCCATAGTAAGTTCTTCCCTGGTGAGAGCAGATCATTGGTCTCTCTCATTTGAAGTTTCTATCCCATTCACCCCCCCCCCCCCCCCCAGATGTAACCAGGCTAAAATACTTCACAAAACCTGACTACAACCTCCTAAGTGAGTGTAGCAGTAGCTTCACATCACCACCTCCCTCAGAGGATGCAGACAACTATGCTGAACAGTACGCCAATGCAGTATACAAGCACCTGTATAACTGCTTAGACTCAGCCATACTCAACAGAACTAAAACTTGCTCCTCAAGGAAACACAAACCTGTCTGGTGGACTTCCTTTGTCAACAGGCTTTACAAAAAAGGAAGAAACTGTTGTCCAAGGGTAAAAAAAGAACAAATTCCAAATTGGAAAAACTCCCTCCTTAGCCTCAACAAACAGATTAGATCCCTAGTGAAAACCTCCAAAACCAATTATGATTCGAAACTAGCCTCCAAAACAAAGGGAAACCACAAAGTCTTCTTCAGTTACGTTACAAACCTCCATGATAAGGCCCATGTTTGTTCCGAATTAGTATTTAACGGTATCACTTACACTGATCCTGTTGACTCTGCCAACCTGCTGTCAGATAGGTTCAGCACAAACTTCACCCCCCTGTTCCCCCAAAGGCCCATTCGACATCCCCAATTCTTGTCCTGCACTTGACATCTCAGTAGATCAAGTGTTAAAGGCCCTATCTAAGGCAAAGAACACAGCTTCCATGGGATCTGATAGTATCCCAGGTTGTATTCTGCACCATCTCCAGCAAGAACTTGCTTTGCCATTGAGTACCCTATTCAACCACAGCCTAAGTACAGGTTTCATTCCAGCAGAGTGGAGAACTGCCATTGTCATCCCTTTGCACAAAGGTGGTGCCACTACTGACCCTGGAAACTATCGCCCCATTAGGTTGACAAGTCTGATCTATAAAGCCATGGAGCGTATTATTATGGATAACATAAGCAAGGACATAGGCAATCTCCAAGCACTTAACCCCACCCAGTTCGGATTCATCAAGGGTGATCTTGCCTTTTGAACCTGGTTGACGTCTTTGAGACTGTCACCAAGGCCCTGGATGAGGAAAAGTAAGTACATACAGCTTATCTTGACTTGGTCAAGACCTTTGACACAATCCCCCACTTGGCCATCATTGAAAAGGTAATGCAACTTTGTGTAAATGCCTATCTCATCAGGTAGTTGGCCAACTGGCTCACCAATTCGACACAAAAGGTCAAAATATGCGCCTCCACCTCCGACTGCAGACCTGTCACTAGTGGTGTTCCCCAGGGATTTGTCCTGGGACCCCTACTTTTTGGCATGTACTTCTCAGAGATCCAGGCAAAGACAAAAGGCCTGTGGCTGGCCATGTTTGTGGATGACTGCAAGTTTGGTGCTGATAGTGACTCCCCCAGATGATGTAAATGTACCTCAAGAGGGTCTCACAGCAACAAATGACTGGTGCCAAAGTCATGGCCTTAAGTTAAATGCAAAAAAAGTAATCTGAAATAGTTAACTTCATTTGTGCATCAACCTATGGGTTATCGGATCCATATAGGATCCGAGCCGGCAGTTTACAACAGCTGAGATCCGAGCTCCAAGCTCCTCCCCCCCCTATCCACAATCCACTGCCATCCCTCCCTGAGCTCAGATCTTGCTTGATCTCAAGCTTCCGGGCCTTAGAGCGTATTTTCTGTGCGAAAATCTTCTCTTTTTTTTGGGTAGCTAAAGTTGTGTGTGAATTTGTTTGTGTGTGTGTTTTTCTAATCGTTAGTGTACCCTTTTTTGTATTACCCCCCCCCCCCCCCCCGTTTCGTGAGAGCATTAGGGTGTGTGTGGTTTTGGGGCCTAGTGAGTGTGTTTTTAGTTTACTATGGCAGAGGCTCCCAAAACATTTTTTTCTAAATGTACCGAGTGTGGCCATAAGTTCTCCCCAGCGGATGGCCACACTCGGTGCATTTTACGCCTTGGGGTTGAACACCTGTCATCCGGCTGCGCTATTTGTGCAGCGTTCAACCCCAGGGATCTCAAGGACTGGAGTTCGAAGCTGATTCTGGTGGGACTTCTGCCCCCGGACTCGGCTCCGTCCTCCGGTCCCCCCGTGGCTCCTGCCGCGGCTGCGATAGTGCCTACTGCTGCTTCCCTTCCCTTGGCCAGGACTCAACCTCCCACCTCGGGCCAAGAAGATAGGGAAGCTAGACGTGAGAAGCGCAAGGAGAAGCATCACAAGCGACGGGCCAAAGCCTCTGCATCGGCCCCGCCAGCCAAGCGGGCTTCTCCCCCCGAGACCTCCGAGCCTTCTACTTCTCTGCTCCGTTCACCCTCCTTCTCGCTGGGGCCGGAGGAGGCTCGGTCACCTTCGAGGTCATCGAGGCGGCACTCCCGTTCCGCCTCGGTGGCCTCCTCTAGGTCCACTAGAAATTTAACTGATGCAGACTTGGACCGGATAATGCGAAGGTTCCTCCAGGCCCAGTTGCAGATGGGAGTGCTCCTAACCCCCCCTCCAGAGGGGAGCTCGACCCCATGTTTTGTCCCGATTGCTCCTTCCCTGACCCGCTTCCCGGGTTCGGGGTCTTCAGAGCCAACTAAAGTTGGAGCCGGGGGACTGTAGACGCCAATAGAGTCGAGTGCTTCGGCGCCGATGGCAACATCGAGTCTGTCGGGTCCCTTTTCTGTGGATCCGAGCTCTCAGAGCCGAGAGCTGAACTTCGGATCTGAGACGGTTAGCATGCCTTCGGCTCCATCCAGGTCAGAGCATGCTGCCTCTTCGGATGCTATCACTTCAGCGCTGGCTCCGATCCAAGGGAGGGTCTGCTCTCAGATCCTAGGGAGAGCAGCTCTCCTTCGGCCTTCGACGTTGCGGAGAGGGTTCTGTCAAGGGACTCCAGGCCCCTGACCCAAGCTACGGCTCCACCCTGCACTCCCTCTGACGGGCCCGACTTCCGTCACCCGGCCCCAGGGACAGCCTGCTGTTACGTCCCAGATCTTCCTTTGTTGGAACAGGATGTGGTTGGTGAGGCCTTCTCGGACAGCGCCCCCGAGGAAGTCCCTCACAAACGCAAGTGCAAAAGGAGGCACCTGGACTCCCCCAAGTCCTTGACAGAGGACACGGACTTGGAGGAAGGGGAAGGTTCCCCAAGATCACCCCCCAAAGATGTCTCATTTGGAGACATCATGGAGATGCTTAGGATTAGAGGGCGGTGGTCTGCCCCTAAGCCTAACTTGGACGAGTCCATGTTTCTGGAGGCATTTGAAGCAGGCCCGTCTACCTCTTGGGTGTCCCCTCCAGCCGACCCCCTGGTAGACCTGATCACTACCAAGGCATGGAAGGAGCCGGACACTGTGGAGCCCGTTCCCAAGAGGCCGGATAGACTTCTTAGCCCCCCCTCGGACAGGTGACATTGGAGTAAGGGGTCCCCTGTAGATGCCATGTTGGTGGCGGCTGCCACTAAAAGGGAACTAGCTTTGGAGAGTCCCATGGTCCATCCTCCTGACAAGGAGTCTCGGGCAATGGACCGCTTGGGGAAGCAGGTGTTTGCTTCAGCCACCTTCTCGGTAAGGTCGCTGAACTATATGGCACACGTAATATGACTCCAGCGGGACCTTATCAAAGAGTATGCTGGGTCGCCCCCAGAGTCCATGTCGGCAGAGGACAAACAAGTTTACTCTACCCGAATGGCCACTCTCAGGTCTATTTCCAATACCTCTATGCGGCTACTATCCCATGCTACGGAGGGAGCCACTAGAGCTAGCGGAGAGGGCGTCGTCCTAAGGCGACAGGCGTGGCTCCGCCACTGTGATTTCGCAGAACCCTTTAGTTTAAGGTGTCATTTGCTAATGCCCCGTTTGATGGTTCTGCCCTCTTTGCTAGGACCGTACGCGACACCTTGGTCCAGAGCGAGAAAGACGGGAAGACGCTGTCTGCCATCGGAGTCTGCTTCTCTGCTCCCCAGAGGTACTTCTCCAAGAACCAAAAGGGACAGAAGAAGATGTGGTTCCGGAGGTCTCAGCAGTCCTGTTTCGCTCAGGACCCCCCGTCCTTCAGGGGCAGAGGAGGGCAGGGTGGACGCTGCCCTAGAGGCAGAGGGGGCCCGAAAAACTTTGGGTCCAGAGAACCTTTCTCTGATCGGTCCACGCAGCAACCCTGAGGGGGTTACCAGACTGCTTCACTCTGGAGGCAGTCGGGGGTCATTTCTCGAGGCACCTAGCAGCTTGGGAGTCCATCACAACAGACTGCTGGGTGCTTTGGATTCTATCCAGAGGCTACAAGATTCCATTTCTCCATCCCCTCTCGGACCCAGATCCCTCCCCAATGTTCCACCCGATCAAAGGGAAGCCGCAGCCGCAGAACTTCAGCAGCTGCTAGAAAAGGGAGCGATCCAGTATGTCCCCCTAGACCAGTACGGATCAGGCTTTTACTCCAGGTTCTTCTTGGTGCCAAAAAAGATGGGGGACTTAAGACCAATCCTCGACCTTTCTCTCTTGAACCTGGCGGTAACAAAAGAAAAGTTCCAGATGGTCACCCTTCAATCCATTCTCCCCCCTCTTGCAGGAGAATGACTGGATGTGCTCCATAGACCTCAAGGATGCGTACTACAACATCTTGATGGACAGACGGTCCAGGAGGTTTCTCCCCTTCAGGCTAGGAGCCAGCCATTACCTATTCAGGGTCCTCCCCTTTGGTCTCACCACAGCCCCCAGGGTGTTCACCAAGGTGTTAACTGTGGTAGTGGCCCACCTGAGACTCCAGGGAATTCAGGTCTTTCCATACCTGGACGACTGGCTCCTGACCGCCCCCACAAGGCATCTACTCTGCACGGCCAGGAATTATTTTCTTCACCTAGCTCCCCGGTTGGGGATCTCGATCAATGTGGGAAAATCTTCCCTTCTTCTGTCTCAGGTCATAGATTTCATCGGAGCCAGGTTGAGCACAAATCAGCTTATAGCCTTCTTGACTCCGGACCGGCTGCAATCTCTAAAACTTCATGTGCAGGCCATTCTTCATTGCCCAGCCCCTCCAGCGGAATTGGTCCTGAGGGCCTAAGGCAACCATCAACCTTTTGCCCATGGTACGCCTAAATATGAGAATCCTGCAATGGATCCTCCAAGTCCAATGGTCCTTCCTACATTACCCCCTGAGCCACCCTGTTCCTCTCAGCAGGGTTTGCAGGAGAGCCCTCTTGTGGTGGCTCCAGTCTCCGGACCTCCAGAAGGGGCACCCCTTTTCTATGTCCCCTCCCTTTGCCATGGTGACCACGGACGCCTGTCACCTTGGTTGGGGGTGGGGGGCATTGTTTGGGCAGGACCGTCCAAGGCACGTGTAACCATGTGAAGACCTCACTGCATATCAGTGTCCTAGAGATGAGGGCGGTGCTGTTAGCGTTGCAAGCACTTCAGAGCCTTCTTCCCATCGGAACAATTGCGATCCAGACGGCCAACATGTCGGCTGTCTGGTATATCAACAAACAAGGGGGAAGCAGGTCCTATCCACTTTGCCGAGAGGCCATGAGAGTGTGGGAATGGGTGATTACCACCAACAGTTTTCTCATAGCGACACACATTCCGGGACGGTCCAACATCCTAGCGGACAGATTGAGTCGCACCATCCTCTCGCCATACGAGTGGTCTCTGAATCTCAAAGTAGCGAAGCAGATTTTCTCCAAATGGGGTCAACCTCGTTGCAATCTTTTCGCCTCTCCCTCAAACACAAAGTGCAATGACTACTTCGCTCTAATTCCCCCACCCGGGGAATCTCCAAGAGACGCTCTGGTGCATGTTTGGCCACCCGGTCTACTTTATGCTTACCCTCCACTTCCCCTGATGCTGAAGTTTCTGCAGAAAGCCAGACGGTTATGGAGCAGAATAATCCTCATTGCCCCATTCTGGCCTCGTCAGGCTTGGTTCCCATATCTATGGTCTCATCTGGTGACTCCTCCCTGGATTCTAGATCCCATTCCGGATCTGATCTCTCACCCATTGGGCCTGCCAGCCCCGAACCTGAACAACCTCAAGCTCACGGCTTGGTTGATCCAGTTCCACTGTTAGCTAGTCCCGGTATCTCTTCCCCGGTAAAAGCCATCCTAGTAGCTGCTCACAAGCCGTCTACTAGAAGGGTTTATAATAGCAAATGGAAACGTTTTTCTATCTGGGCGGAGCATCAGAACTTAGACCCCTTTACAGCTCCGTTGCCAGCAATATTAGACTTTCTATCAGGGTTATTTGACCAAGGTGCTAGCTCCTCCACAGTCAAAGTACAATTGGCAGCTATCTCTCATTACCATGTTGGATGTGATCTGGGTCCTTTGACCTCGTCCAGATTGTGTAAGGCCTTCTTAAAAGGCACCTTCTTACTAAGACACCCGGTGAAGGATGTAGTCCCTCCTTGGGATTTAGCGCTGGTACTCCAGGCTTCAACAACTTCTCCATTTGAGCCTGCAGCTTCGGTGGATCTCAAATTCTTATCCTGGAAAACAGCTTTTCTTGTTGCCATTACTTCGGCAAGAAGGCTTTCAGAACTTCAAGCCTTTTGCGCCAAGCCACCGTACTTGACTTTCCACAAAGATAGAGTATCCCTCAGGACCAGTCCCTCCTTTCTGCCCAAAATTGTGTCAGAATCTAACATCAACCAGTCTTCTTTCCCAATTATCAGAATAAGGGTGAGTACAAGTTGCATTCCTTAGATGTGCACAGACAACTACGATTCTATTTACACAGGACAGCTGGTCATAGGGAATCAGACCAGCTGTTTGTATCCTTTGCTAAACCTAGTCTGGGGAAACCTGTTTCGAAAGTCACACTGTCCAGGTGGATTTCCCAATGCATTCTTCTAGCTTATGAGAGTTCTGGCCGGCCTGCACCTCAGGGAGTCCATGCCCATTCTACTCGGTCTATTTCTACCTCCGCTGCTTTTTGTTCTAGAGTATCTTTGGATGACATTTGCTCAGCAGCCACGTGGGCTTCATCTCATGCCTTTATAAACCACTATAAGTTGGATTTTGTCTCCAGAGGGAGAGCATCCTTTGGCTCCGCAGTGCTCCGGAACATCCTTCCATGAGGACCTCCCAAGATTCAGGTAGCTGGGGACTCTGTCCCATAGGTTGATGCACAAATGAAGTTAACTACTTCAGATTAAGAAGTTATGTACTCACCATAACGTTCCATCTGAGTAGGTAAACTTCATTTGTCAGCAACCGTCCCTCCCTCCGCCCCCCTGACCTACTTGGATGTTCATGGTATTCATGTGTCATGACGGATTGTATCCAGGTTAGTCAATAGAGGTGATCCTCTTCTCTGATATTGCAAGTGTTGCTTTTAGGCAAACTCGATCTGAGCTCAGAGAGGGATGGCAGGGGATTATGGGTAGGGGAGGAGCTTGGAGCTCAGATCTCAGCTGTTGGAAACTGCCGGCTCAGATCCGATATGGATCCGATAACCCATAGGATGCTGACAAATGAAGTTTACCTACTCAGATGGAACGTTATGGTGAGTACATAACTTCTTATTATCATACCATTCAGCAAAAACATGGCCCCTACTGATTTTGGCAACTCCCTAAGCACACAACTTGTGGTGAGAGACCTGGGTACTTAGGTTGACAACAATCTCACATTTGACCATCATATAGTGGCAGTGGTCAGAAAAGCCTTTTACTTGATTCATCTCATAAGTAAAGGGACTGCAGCTAGAAAAATGGAGGTTGTTACCTCTCTGTCCTCCTCCCTCATTAGGCCAATAACGGAGTATAACGCCCCATTTGGTATGTACCTCTCTGAACACCTGCACCAACTGGAAAGGCCACAGAAATACCTCACAAAGAGAATCCATGGCCTTACACCTGTCCTATGTGGGCAGACTGAAATCAGTGTCACTCTACTCTGTATTGTACAGATTGCTCAGAGGTGATATGTGTTTCACCTACAAGGCAATTTTGGACCCTGCCCTACTAGAGATGCTCCATATCTGTAAATCTAACTCCTTGCACATTACCTGCTCGAAAGGCCTAAATCTAATATGCAACATCAACAAAACCTGCTGGAGAGAGAGAGGTTTGTCTCCCATAGGCTGCCCTGTATCTGGAATAGACCAAATGTCTGCAGAACTAGGCCTTTGTTTCCTTTCTTACCCACGCTTAAATTCTATCCTTCAAGCCCATTTTTAGTTAGAGGACTTCCTGCTGCTTTTCCTGTTGATATACAAGTTTGTTAGTTAATATTTGTCTTCCTGTTCCATTTTAAAAGTGTCAGCTTGTTTAAGATAGGAGGGCTGCCGCTGCCCGTTTGAATTAGAGGGCGACCTTGTTTCTTCCCTTTCCCTTATCACTAGGCAGCTTTGTTTAACTTAGAGAACTGCCACTCCTCTTTCTTTCTGCCTTGATTATTAAGGTTGTTTTTCCTGTTGTTTAAAAAACAAAACAAAACAAAACTAATATACACATATATATATATATATATATATATATATATATATATATATATATAAATATATATATATTATTGTAGTGATATCTGTATTTTTAACTAGTCAGTTTTGTGGTTGACTGGCTTCAAAAAATACAGAAAGTGTAGCTAAAAGGTGTCCTTAACAGATGCTCACACTGTATGTGTCTAATGCCTGGGAGCAGTGCATCTACAGGAGTCATGTTCCATCATCCATTCTTTCAGCTCAAGAGTACTGCATGAGGGAAAAAATAAATTGATAGTAATAGGTTTACTGAAGTCCCTCTTTGCTGAAGCACTGGAAGAAGGTCCGGGCACTTCAAAATCAGCAAAATCTCCATCCTCAAAATCTGACATCTGGAAAAAAAATCATCTCCCTCTTCGGGACAATCGGAGCCAGCAAAAAATTGAGTAAAGTGGTATCCCCGGATCTGAAGACGGCTGGGCCTCAAAATCTCCTTCATCGGCGCCTGCTGTGTCGGTGCTGATGGAGTTTGAACTACAGAGCTGGTCCCCAGAATTAGAGCCGTTTACTCCTGTTTTAAGGACCGCTGTACTGCAAACAGCTAGATCTCTTGCTCCCTCCCCTCGGTCCTCCACTAATCTTTTAGATGATGATGTGGATCAGGTGGATCGTAGACTTTTAAGGACACCAGCGCTGGCCAAACTCCTTTTGGCTCCAACCCTGAGGGATTCAGAGCTGGCCAAGACTTCCCCTTTGACATCAATTCCTCCTTGGAGCTGACCTGGGACCTTGGAGCTGGAATGCCTGAAACCAGTTTTAGAGGAACCATCGGTGCCAAGACCTATCCTGGGATCTTCGGACATGACGTCTGCTCCGACATCCTCTGTTCCGTCTGAACTTGAGTCTTGGAGCCAATGCTCTCCAGTCGGGTCTGGGGAAGAGGGTCAGATCGGACGGCTGTCGGAGCCGAACTTGCCTCTCTGGGCTTCAGTGTGGGTGAGCTCGGCTCCAACATTGGCCGTGGAGACAACCCTCCTGCTCCCAGGGTTGTCTTCTGGTTCTTCGGAGCCAGGGGTTTCCTCGGATCAGAGGCGGGGGTGGGGGCTTTTGAGGTGATGAGGAGAGTGCAGTCTCCTCAGACAGCAGCACTCTCGGGTCCCATCATTCTCCCTCCTAAAGCACCGGCATCTGTCTCAGTACCACACAGTCTACAGACACATGGAGACCCTAGGCCTCAGGATACACGATTGAGTGAACCCCTCTCTTCCGAAACCTCTCCAGAATACTCTTCTGAGGAGGTGCCTCATTAGAGACTTTGCAAGAGGAAGCATTTAGACTCCCCAGAGGAGTCAGTCACTTCTGATGCAGACCTTGATGAGTCAGAAGGGGCCCCACAGTTGCCCTCTGAGTATGTCTCCTTTGCAGATATCGTGGAAATTCTTAGGCAGAGTTGGAAGCCCATCAACCCTTCTGAGGAGGAGTCTCTATACCTGAAAGCCTTTGGGTCTCACCCTTCCTCCACTTGGGTGTCTCCTCCCTTCGACGAACGTATGGAATTAGTCGAAAGGCATGGGAGTCTCCAGGCATGGTGGAACCTGCTCCTCTGAGGCCAAACAAGTTTATTACCTGCTGTCAGACAAGGATTTCTTTACCAAGGGTGCTCCAGTAGATGCTGTAGTGGTGGTAACAGCCACCAAAAAGTAACCTTTGGAGACATCCTCATCATCCATCTGCCGAACAAGGAGTCTCGTACGATGGACAGATTTGGAAAGTGCATGTTCTCTTCAGTGACATTTGCACTCAAATCGCTGAGTTATTTGACGCACTTTACAAGGCTTCAAAGAGATCTCCTGAAGGAGCTAGGAGATACTCTCCAAGGTTCAGTAGCTGCAGGGGTATCGGCTTCCTCTCAGCTCTCCACCTTAAACTCTGTAGTTAACTCCTCCATGAGGCTCATTCCTTATGCAGCAGGTTTTGCGAGTAGAGCGGAGGGTTCAGGAATTTCCCTAAGGAGACATTCCTGTATGCGCCTGTGTGACTTTGCGAAACATTTTAAATCTTCTTTTGTTAATGCCCCCTTCAATGGCTCGTCCTTGTTCAGGCCGAAAGTCAAAAAGTCAAGGACACACTTACCAGGTGTTAGCAAGAGGGAAAAACTCTGCCTGCTTAGGAGTCCGTTTTTTTCAACCTTCTAGACCTTATCCAAAAGGTCAAAAGGGAGGGAAAATGTGGTTCCGAAAATCTCAGAGAGCTTTTCAAAACACATGTGGTGATTCTTCTCCCAGGGCAGAGGGGGAAGCAGTAATGGAAGATGCCATCCATGCAGCAGAAGGAGTCCACAGAATCAGGGCGACAGGGAGTCATTTCATGATAAGCTCTTTCAGCACTCCTGAAAGGAGGCCCATCTGTCCCTCTCTGGAGGCAGTCGAGGGTCGCTTGTCTTTGACCCAGACGCCTGGCTAAAGATAACAAAATACAAATGGGTAAAAATTATCATATCCAGAAGCTACTCTATACCCTTTTCCTTCCCCGTCCCAAACATAAAAAACATCCTGGACATTCCACCCAGTCAAAGGGAACAGACAAGTCTAGAAATTCAAAAGTTGCTAGACAAAAGAGTCATCCAAATAGTCCATGCAGACCAAATAGGATCCAGAACTTACTCAAAATTCTTTTTAGTGCCAAAGAGAACAGGAGACTGGAGACCTATACTGCATCTCAGCAGATTGAGCAGATCTGTGAGGAAAGCAAAGTTCCAGATGGTGACACTGGAGTAAATATTTCCGTTTCTGGGAAAAGACAATTGGATGTGCACTGTAGACCTCCAGGATGCATACTACCACATAAAAACAGACAGGCCATCCAGGAGTCATCTGCACTTTTGGCTGGGAGCCAGTCACTACCAGTTTCGGGCTCTGCCTTTTGGTCTCACTACAGCCCCCAGAGTGTTCACCAAGTGTATGGCAGTAGTCACGGCTCACTTGAGATGCCTAGGATTCCGAGAGTTTCCATATCTAGATGACTAGCTTCTAACTGCCACCACCGAGCATCTACTAACACACGTGAGAGACACCAACATACAGCTTTGTTCTTACCTGGGGATCACAATAAATTATGAAAAATTTGCCTTGTTGCCATCTGATCATATTGTTTTAATAGGAGCAGATCTAGATACAAAACAAATGATGGCGAAGCTTCCCCTGAAAGGATTTAAGTCCTTCAACAACAAGTCAGAAATCTACTTTCTAAGAAATAAGTACAAGCGAGAACCATCCTGAAAGTCTTGGGTACCATGGCAGCAGCAATAACCTTGATACCGTTTGTGCACCTACATATGAGAATTTTGCAGTGGCTGCTGTTCACTCAGTGGTCCATACAGGACCTATCCATGTCTCACCAAATTATAACAGAATTTTGCAAGAAAGACCTCTGTTGGTGGCTTCATTCCACTTGTGTGTCTCTAGGTCGACCTTTTTTTCTTCCACAACCGCTAGCCACAGTGACCACGGACACTTCACAGGTGGGGGGACATTGTCTGGGAAGGACAGTCCAGGGTACTTGGCAGAATCACGAGGCCCATTTGCACATCAGTGTCCTAGAGATGATGGTGGTGCTTCTGGTGTTGCAAGCATTCCAAGACTCTCTTCCACTAGGAACTATTGCAATTCAAACAGACAACATGTCAGTTGTGTGCTACATAAACAAACAAGGAGGAACCAAATCTTACCCCCTCTGTCGGGAAGCCTTGAGAGAATGGCAGTGGGCAACCTCTTCCCAACATTTTCTGTTAGCAATGCACATCCCGGGGAAATCCAACGTGATAGCAGACAAACTCACCAGAGGGATTCTGATGCCTCACGAGTGGCCCCTAAAACAGGAAGTGGCGGATCAGATTTTCCGCAAGTGGGGCCATCCTTGCTGTGACCTTTTTGGCATGTCCATGAACTCCAAAATGCAGAAGTTACTTTGCTCTGATCCCCCCTCCGGGGGAGTCACCAAGGAATGCACTTGTACATGATTGGCCCCCAGGCCTCCTCTACGCCTTTCCCCCCTTTCCGTTGATATCCAAAGTCCTTCAGAAAGCCAGCTGGTTCCCCTTTCTTTGGCCTCATCTCCAGGAGGAGCCATGGATTCTGGACCCAGTTCCAGACCTCCTGAATCATACGTCAGGGACGCTTCACCCATCTCTTCAAACCCTCAAGTTGATAGCTTGGCTGCTCCAATTCCACACATAGCCAGGTTCCCTGACATTTCCCAATCAGTGAAACATATCTTGATCTCATCTCATAAGTGCTCAACCAGGAAATTATACATGAGCAAATGGAAGAGATTTTCCCTTTGGACATTGGATAATCACATTGACTCTTTCTCTGCCCCAGAATTCTTGATGAAGCATTTTAATGAGGGCGCAGCTGCAGCTACTATTTGAGTTCAACTAGCAGCTATATCAAGCTTCCATATAGATGAAGGGGAGCCGAATCTAATGTCCCACAGACTCTGTACAGCTTTCCTGAGATGTACTATAGGTTCATAGGTTCATACTAGGCTATCTGCCCTAGGGCATTTATAAGCCTAGCCAGAATGTGTTTGGCTTTCGCCACCCATTTTAAATTTATTTTGCTATGCCCTTTTTCGAGGTTAGTATACTGTGCCTCTGTCTAAAAGTGACACAGAAATGATACCCGGGGTAAACCTACGATCTCCCATCCACTCGTCAAGATTCCTCTTGAAGAGTATCAATGAGGGACTTTGCCTAACCCGGACTGGGATTTTATTCCAGAGTGAAGGAAGCCTCTGGGTTATGAATCTGTCCCTCCAGCATGCCCTATTTATTTCAGTGCTGAGGTTCAAGTCTCTCGAGCGCGTAGCTAGATGGGATTTGTATTTTCTGAGGTGCAGCATGTCCATTAATTCCGGGTTGGACATGGCTTTATACGTCAGGCACTGATCGCCTCTGAATAGGCGGTATGCCACTGAGTAGAGCTGGAGTTTCTTTAACCGGGCAGCATATGGCATCTGTTTGAGCCCTTTGATCCTCTTGGTGAGGTACTTTTGGGGTCTTTCCATTTGCTGCAGGTGTCTGGTAAGGTACATCCCAAAAGGGGCATTGTACTCAATTATGGGCCTGATGAGGGATGAGTAAAGAGGCACGATGACCTCCCCTGATCTAGATGTGAATCCCTTCATGATTAGGTGGGCTGTATAAAATGTTTTTCTAACCACTTTGGCCACGTGGTTGTCAAATGAGAGATTGCTATCAACTTGGGTCCCCAGGTCCCTAATTACTTCTTCTGTACTTAATGGATTACCACCTATGTGGTAATTTGTGGGCCCTTTGTTTTTGCCAAAGGGGATGACTATACACTTTTTGGCATTTAGATTGAGGCCATGGCTCTGGCACCAGTTGTCTGTTTCTATGAGGCCCTTTTGGAGGATGCTTGTGTCGGCTGGAGAGTCGATTATGGCGCCCAGTTTACAGTCATCTGCGAACTTGGTCAGCCACAGTCCTTCTGTGTTGGCCTGTACCTCCGAGAAATATATACCGAACAAGAGAGGTCCCAAGACTGAGCCTTGTGGGACACCACTTGTAACTAGTTTGGAGTCTGACATGGCTCCAGCAATTCTAACCATGTGGGTTCTGTCCTTGAGCCAGTTTGCAATCCATCTAGTGACATAGGGGTTTATATTTAAGCTGGTGAGCTTATCTATAATGCCCGAGTGGGGTATTGTATCGAAGGCTTTAGCGAGGTCCAGGTAGGCTGTGTGGACCACCTTCCCCTCGTCAATCGCCTTGGTGACTGTTTCAAAGAAATCAACCAGGTTTAAAAGGCAGGATCTTCCCTTAACAAAGCCAAACTGGGTAGGATCCAGTGTCTGTAGGTCTCCAATATCTTTATTTCTGAGGTCCATGATGATCCTTTCCATAGCTTTGCAGACTAAGCTAGTCAGGCTTATGGGGCGATAGTTTCCAGGATCCGTTGAGGCACCACCTTTATGGAGAGGGACCACTGTTGCTGTACGCCACTCTTTGGGCACATATCCTGAAGTAAGGCTGAGATTGAACAGTAGTTTTATGTTTGGGTTTAGCTCTTCTTGGAGTTCATGTAGGACGCAGCCGGGACACCGTCTGGTCCCATTGATGCTGTGTTTTTTGCTTTGGAGAGGGCGGCTATTACCTGAGCATCTGAGATGTCAGGGGGGCAGCACTCTGCTGGGATAGATATTTGCCCTTTTGGTGGGGAGGGGGGAGAAGTTTGCACTGAACCTGTCAGCTAGGATGTTGGCAATGTCTGTGGGTTCAGTGTATTTTTTGTCATTTTGGACTAATTCTGAGCATATCTGGGAATTACCACCCAGGTTCCTAACATAACTAAAGAAAGCCTTGTGATTATCCTTAGTGTCCTGTGCAATTTTTCTCTCAAAGCTGGCCTTAGACAATTTTATGAGTGCTTGTAGTTTTTTGCTAATACTGATCAGTGATGCCTTCCCTTTTTGGGATTTTGCTCTATCATTTAGGAGCTTCCTCCTTCTATTGTATAGTTTGTTTATGGCTGGGGTCCACCAGACAGGACGTCTGCCTTTGGAGGATTGGGTCTTGGTTTTATTCGGGATCGCATGATCCATGCATTTCTGAAGGTGTTCATAGAATGCGTTTATAAAGGATTCTGCGGTCTGGGCAGTATTTTCCACAATCCCGGGGGCTTTGAAGGATTCCACCTCGGTTTTGAGGAGTGTGAAATTTGCTTTAGAGAAGTTTTTCACTGTCGTTTTCTGGGCAGGGGGTGGGGTCGGGATGTGAATATCCAGTGAGATTAGTTTATGGTCTGATCTTACCAGTGAGGGATACACTTCTGGTCTGGGGCATAGAGTCCCCATGTTGGTGATGATCAGGTCCAGTATGTTTTCCCCTCTTGTGGGAGTGGTAACAAGTTGTTCCATAGCATTTGAGTTTATAAATTCTAGGAACCTTTGGGCTAGGATGTTGGAGCTAGAGTAATGCTCCCAGTCTATGTTTGGGTAGTTGAAGTCACCTAATATAATGGTGTTTGGAGAGACCTTCATATTTTCCAGTGTTCTCAGGAAGGCCGAGTGGGGTTCCTGGGTTTGGGAGGGTGGTCTGTAGCAGGCTATAAACTGGAAGGCAGTTTTACCCACTGTTAGTTGCACATGGATAGTCTCTGATGCTTCGTGCTTTGCCACCAACTTGGAGGTGTGGATATCTTTGAGGAATATCGATACTGCCCCTCCTTTTGTAGTTCGGTCCAAGTTTTGGGGATCCAAAGTCCTATGTTACTGAGACCCCCCCATCAAAGACCCCCCAGCATCATGGGACCTAAACTTTGTTTTATCATGTTTGACCCCCCCCCCCCCCCCTTTGAACCTGCATCATCCTGTGATCTAAAGTTTTTGACTTGGAAACAATTTTCTTGATTGCCATCACTTGTGCTAGAAGAGTTTCAGAATAGCAAATTTTGCCCCCTACATGATTTTCCACAAAGACAGAGTATCCCTTCGAACAAACCCATTTTTCCTACCAAAAGTATGCTTAAAGTCTAATTTGAATCAATCCGTAGAACTACCAGTCTTTTTCCCTACCTATGGCAACAAGGCAGAATACATGCTGTACCAGATGGATGTGCATAGGCAATTACGATTCTACTTGTATAGGACAGAGGACTTTAGAAAATCCGACCAATTATTTGTTTCATTCTCAGACTCTTAAAAAGGTGGTCCTGTATCTAAAGTCACACTTTCAGAATGGTTATCAGAATGAAGGTCAGCTTCACTAAGCCAGAATATGTGTGTGTGAATGAGAGGGAAGATAGAGGAAATGTGAGGATGCAGGGAGTAGAGTTGGCAAAGGTGGATGAGTTTAAATACTTGGGATCAAAAGTTCAGAGTAATGGCGAGTGGGGAAGAGAGGTGAAGAAGAGAGTAGAGGCAGGGTGGAGTGGGTGGAGAAGAGTGTCAGGAGTGATTTGTGACATACGAGTACCAGTAAGAGTGAACGGGAAGGTCTACAAGAGGGTAGTGAGACCAGCTATGTTATATGGGTTGGAGACAGTCGCATTGACAAAAAGGCAGGAGTCAGAGCTAGATGTGGCAGAGTTAAAGATGCTAAGATTTGCACTGGGTGTGATGAGGCTAGACAGGATTAGAAATAAGTATATTAGAGGCTCAGCCCAGGTTGGACGGTTTGGAGACAAAGCCAGAGAGGCGAGAATGTGTTGGTTTGGACATGTGCTGAGGAGGGATGCTGGGTATATTGGGAAAAGGATGTTAAGGATGAAGCTGCCAGGTAAGAGGAAAAGAGGAAGGCCTAAGATAAGGTTTATGGATGTGGTGAGAGAGGACATGCAGGTGGTTCGTGTGACAGAGCAAGATGCAGAGGACAGGAAGAAATGGAAACACATGATCTGCTGTGACGACCCCTAATGGGAACAGCCGAAAGAAAAAGAATATTTTTACATAAAAATCTCATAACAAAGACTTGGGTTTTAAAGTCAAAGGTCATTCTACAAGAGCCATAGCAACCTCTTCGGCTTTCTGAGCTAGACTGCCAGTTGTCACTATTTGTGCTGCAGCTACATGGGCAATGCCACACACCTTTATCACTCATTACAAAGTGGATTTAGCCTCCAGGAACAGGGCCTCCTTTGGGTCCACTGTTCTGAAGAATATTCTTCTGTGAGCCACACAAGAAACATGGTGTTAGGGACGCTGTCCCAACCAGTGAAGAATGAAGGTGAGATAGGACAACAACACATAAAGAAGTTATGTACTCACCATAACGTTCCATGCCTGTTGTCCATCTTGCCTTCATTCTTTACATTCCACCCTCCTGCCCCCAGCCTTGGGCTCCTGGAGGACCCGAGGTTACAGTTGGTAATTAATGCGCTCTGACCTTCTTCAGTATTTATTTGATACCTTTTGCTGTATCTGCAAACAAGATCTGAGGAGACTTACTAGAGCATGATGGGAGAGGCGATTCAGCCAAGAGTTAGTGGAAGACCTTGAGCTTTTCTATACGGCCAAGTCAGAACCGAGGATCAGTTTAGAACCCAGCCAGTGAAGAACGAAGGTGAGATGGACAACACACATGGAACATTACGGTGAGTACATAACTTTTTTTCGGATGCATTATCCAAACCTCCACTTGAGCCAGCAGCATCTGCAGAGTTAAAATTTTTATCCTGGAAAAATATCTTTTTAATGGCTGTCACTTCTACTAAGAGGATTTCAGAACTGCATGCACTATCCTCTGTTTCTCCTTACATTGTGTTTCACAATGATAGGGTTAACTTAAGAACCAACCACTCCTTTGTTCCAAAAGTGGCTTTTAAGGTCAGCCTCTCACAACTCGTGTACCTTCCAGTATTCTTTCCAATTTACCAAAATGAAAGGCAGGTATATTTTACATGCATTGGATGTACCAATGCAGCTTTGTTTCCCCCTCCACAGAACAGCACCCTTCAGAAAAGATGAGCAACTATTTGTGACCTTTGCCCAGAGCAACCTAGGGAAGAAAGTTTGTAAGATTTACTTGTCCAGTTGATTGTCAAATTGTGTCTCCTTTACGTACAATTCATACAACAGAACCTTGCCATCCAAGCCAAGAGCTCATTCCACTAGGGCTATGGCAGCTTCTACAGCATTCTTCAGATCCCTATCATCGGATGACATTTGTTAAGCAGCTGTGTGATCTTCTACTTAAACCTTTGATGTTATGTGATCCTATCTCGCCTACATTCTGACTGATGGGCTCGGAGCCGATCCCTCGGCTCCGACTCGGCACGCTTATGCTATAGAGCGAGGCCTCTAATTGGCTGAGCTATCTTTATCCCAGGATGCACCACCACTAATCCCCCAGATCTCGTTTGCCGCTTACAGAGCTTGGACGTGGTCTCAACATTGGCTGGGCTAAGTACTATATTTATAGTCTCTTTTCCTGTCAGTAGTTCACTCTTTTCAACCCAAAAGCTGTTTTAATGGCTATTTTTTGTGTACGAGTGTGTTTCTTGTTGTTTCATTGAGTTTTGCTTAAATTTTCCTGTCAGAGAAGGTTCCGTTTAAGTTAGAGGGGCCTTCCCCTGTACTAACTACTTTAGTGGTTGTGTGTGGGTCAAGTACCCGTTTGAGTTAGAGGTTCTTGACCCTCCTTGTTTTTTCCCTTTCTCTTTTTGTGTCTAAAAAAAAAAAAAAAAAAAAAAAAAAAAAAAAAAGTTTTTCAGTTTAAAATATTCTGAGCAGCATACTTATTTGTACCTGTGTCTTAAAGTTTACTGTTGTGGTCTGTTTTTTCTTATAGAACTATGTCTAAGGAACATAAACCCTCCGGGTTTAAAAAGTGCACGAGGTGTGGGTTCAAAATGTCCATAACAGACGACCACTCCTCGTGCGTCTATTGTCTTGGCGCCAAACATCTCCAAGAATCGTGCAGTGTATGCCATGCGTTTTCCTCCCGAGTCCTCCAGGAGAGGAAAAACAAATTAATCCTCAAAGGATTAATCAAGCCTTCTTTCGAGGAGGCTTTATCTTCCTCTCCGTCTCCTTCTAAGAAGAGAGCCCGGCTCCGACCAGTCAGTCGGAACCGACGCTAAAAAGCTAAGCAGACTTCTCCATCGGCTCCACGGACTTGGAGCCGAGGTCGAACGGTCTGCCTCGATGCCTCCAGCCTCGACCCCTCTGGTTTGGAGCCGAGGTCTGTGGCATCGAGGCGGGTCACCCTCATTGGCTCCACTGATATTGGAGCCGATAAGGGTCATCGGCTCAGACACTTCCCCTCGGGCGAAGTCCTTATCGGCCGAGGGAAATTTCCTTGAGGTTTCCTCGAGCCGATAATTGTTGAGTCCTTTCGAGCCGGTCCCGAGCCCTTCGGAGCCGATGGAGAAATCGGTTTGGGCCCGATCGGTATCCTCGAGATCTTCCAGGATGTCTGATTCGGACATCGACAGGGTGCTCCTTCGACTCTTCCAGTCCCCGGTGTTCCAAAAGATGGTTTCGGCTCCAGCCCATTTGGCTTCGGAGCCGATGGTCCACTCCCTTACTGTACTTCCTCCTCCAACAGCTTCGGCACCGTTGGAGCAGGTGTTGGTGGAACCAGTGGAGGTGTTAGGGTCAGGCCCGACCCTTGCTCCGACTCCGGCTCCTGGGTCGGAGTTCAGTGCACGGACTTCTTCCTTCGGCCCTGGGGGGGAGGCTTCGGGATTGATACCTTTGGTCCCAAGTCTCCCTCTTGGTGCGTCGGCGGCGGGAGTACCGTCCACTGTCGTGGCCACGGCGGGGGGACATTCCCAGGATTCTGGTGGTCCCGCCTTCAGGGCTATGAGGAGTGCTCTAGCCAAATCTTCATTGGCTACCTCCACAGTTTCCCCAGCTCCTTACCTACATTTGGAGACTGGGTCGTTGGCAGTTCCCCTGTCCGCAGACAGCGGAGCCCCTGGGCCTCAGGTTACCCCCGCCGGGGTTTCTCCCCCTCCTGGAGGTCCTTCTGAAGCCTCTTCGGAAGAACCTCCCAGGAAGAAAACGTGCAAGAGGAAGCACGTTGACTCCCCTGACGAGTCTTTGACATCTGACACCGATCTTGATGATGCAGAGGGGTCCCCCAAGTCGTCCTCGGATGATGTCTCCTTTGCAGACATTCTGGAAGCCCTGAAACAACGAGGCGGCTGGCAGTCCAAACCTCCCTCTGCTGATGAGTCGGTGTTCCTGAAGGCCTTCGGGGCTCAGCCCTCCGCCTCCTGGGTGTCTCCGCCGACGAGCTCTTGGATTTGATCTGTCGAAGGCGTGGGAACACCCGGACTCTGTGGAACCGGTGCCCGCTCGTCCAAACAAATTTCTTCGCCCCAGATAGAGAGTTCCTTACAAAAGGTGTGGCTGTGGATGCTATGGTGGTGGCATCTGCTACACAGCAGGATGTAGCAGAGGCTTCTACGTCCGTCCATCCTCCTAATAAGGAGTCTAGGAGCATGGATCGATGCAAGCACCCTAAGTTCAGCGGCCTTTACCTTGAGGTCTTTGAACTACCTGACGCACTTTACGAGATTCCAGAGGGATCTGATTAAGGAGCTATCCGATACCCTCTTAGGTAACCTGCCTGAGGAGGTAGCCCAGATGGTTGGATCTCAGCTGGCTACAATGTCATCCATTTCGAACTCGTCCATGAGGCTCATTTCATATGCGGCTGAAGGGGCGAGTAGAGCGGCGGGTACAGGCATTGCTCTACGGAGACAAGCCTGGCTCCGCCTGTGTCATTTCGCGGAGGCCTTCAAGTCTTCATTCACGCCCCTTTGATGGGTCCTCCCTGTTTGGGCCCAAGGTGAAAGACACACTTACCCGCTGTGAGCAGGAGGGTAAGACTCTGACTGCCGTAGGGGCACAATTTTCCACTCCCTTTCGGCCTTATCCCAAGGCTAAAAGAGGAGGGAAGATGTGGTTCCGGAGATCGCAGAGGTCTTACCCCTCTCAGCAGGAAGGTTCCCCTTCCAGAGGCAGAGGAGGGGGAAATTCATCGGGAAGACGCCGTCCCAGAGGCGGCAGAGGCCCCCGCAACACTGGAGACCGCGAGTCCTTTCGTGGCTCTTCAACTTTTCATAGCCCCTGAGGGATTGCCCGACTGTGCTGCTCCGGAGCCAGTCGGGGGTCGTTTTTCGAAGCACCTAAAGGCCTGGGAAGGGATCACTCAGGACCGATGGGTGCTTCGAATTATCGCCGGAGGTTACTCCACCCCATTCTGTTGTCCCCCCCCCCCCAGTCCAAAAGAATCCCGGACCCGCCACCCAGTCAACGGGATACCGCAGCCATAGAAATTTCAAAACTGCTGCAAAAAGGAGCCATCCAACCGGTCCCCGCAGACCAGATCGGATTAGGGACTTACTCAAGATTCTTTTTGGTGCCAAAAAAGACCGGGGACTTGAGGCCCATTTTGGACCTAAGCAACCTAAACCGTTCAGTCAAGAAGTCCAAGTTCTGAATGGTCACTTTACAAACCATTCTCCCATTGTTGGAGAAAGGTGTTTGGATGTGCTCCATAGACCTCAAGGACGCGTATTACCATATCAAGATACATCAAACGTCCAGGAGACACTTGCGCTTCAGCCTAGGAGGCAGTCATTTTCAGTTCAGTGCGCTGCCCTTTGGTCTCACCACAGCCTCCAGCGTGTTCACCAAATGCTTGGCAGTAGTGACTGCTCACTTGAGGAGTCTAGGATTCCAGGTGTTTCCGTACCTAGACGACTGGCTTCTAACTGCCACCTCCAAGCATCTACTTCTACGGAGCCTGCAAGCCACAACATCACTGGGCAATTCCTCGAATCACCTTCAATTGGCCAAAGTCTGTGTTACGGCCATCTCAAAGAATAAGATTCATAGGGGCAGAGATAGATTCAAACCAGATGCGGGTCTATCTACCTGCAGACAGAATTCAGATCATACAAAATCAGGTTCGAGCCTTACTCCCCAGGTCCAAAGCCCCAGCCAGAATGGTCATGCAGCTATTGGGATCGATGTCTGCCACAGTTCTGCTAGTTCCCTTGGCAAGGTTACACATGAGAATCCTCCAGTGGCTTCTTTCAACTCGGTCCTTTCAGGAACTCCCTCTCAATCATCTAATATGGATCACAGAATCTTGCAGACGGGACCTTCGCTGGTGGCTAGTGTCCTCCAATTTGGATCAGGGACGACCCTTTGTTCTTCCTCCTCCGGCGGCCACTTTGACCACGGACGCCTCCCAGACGGGGTGGGGGGGGGGCATTCCCTGGGCAGGTCAGTCCAGGGCAAATGGCATCCGGAAGAGACCTCTCTCCACATCAACATCCTAGAAATGAGGGCAGTACTCCTGTCCCTTCAAGTCCTTCACTGTTACCTCCCGCAGGGCGTAATTGCTGTTCACTCAGACAACATGTCAGTTGTCTGGTACCTGAACAAACAGGGAGGGACCAGATCCTATCCTCTTTGCAGAGAAGCGATGAGGGTCTGGGAATGGGCAGTCTCAACCAAACGCTTCCTAGTGGCTACTCACATACCGGGCAAATCCAATGTCATAGCCGACAGGTTGAGCAGAACCATCCTCTCTCCTCACGAATGGTCTCTGAACATGACTATTACAAGACAGATTTTCAGTGAATGGGGAGTTCCGTGCTGCGACCTCTTCGCGACTCCTCTGAATGCGAAGTGCAAAGATTTTTTCTCCCTAACCCGGCCCGGGAAGAGCCCTATGGACGTTAGTCCATCCTTGGCCCACCGGCCTGCTTTATGCCTTCCTCCAGTTCCTCTCCTACCCAGGGTAATTCAGAAGGCATCTCTCTTAGGGAGCAAGATGATCTTAATTGCTCCTTACTGGCCTCGTCAAGTCTGGTTTCCCTATCTTCGGAAACATGCTCTGGAAGGTCCATGGTTCCTGGACCAGGTCCCAGACCTACTGATTCATCAGTCGGGACTACTACACCAGTCCCTGCACACATTAAAATTGACGGCCTGGCTCCTCCTCTTCTGACCATAGTCAGGAGACATGCACTAGACCCAGATGTAGTGCACATATTGTCTTCAGCCCACAAGTCTGCTACGAAGAAACTGTATTCTAGCAAATGGAAAAGGTTTGCTATCTGGGCTCAACTCCGGGGCCTAGACCCCATTTCTACTCCCGTGGCAGAAGTACTCAAGTTCCTGACCTCTCTTTTCAACCAAGGCTCTTCTGTTTCTACCATCAAGGTACAATTGGCAGCGATTTCTAATTTTCATGAATCCATAGACCCACCCTTAATGAGCAACAGGTTGTGTAAGACCTTCTTGAAAGGTGCTGCTCTATTAAGACCTCCGGTTTCTCATCCTGCACCTCCATGGGATCTCGATATAGTATTACGTGCCTTGACTTCTTCCCCCTTTGAACCGGCAGCTACCTGTGATTTAAAGTTTCTATCATGGAAGACAGCTTTTCTAGTGGCAATTACTTCAGCCAGAAGGGTTTCAGAACTTCAAGCTTTGTCAGTGAAACCCCCGTACTTGGTTTTTCATACAGACAGGGTTTCCCTCAGACCAAATCCTTCTTTTGTTCCTAAAGTCTGTTCTACTTTATGCTTGCAACAATCATTAGAGCTCCCAGTTTTTTTCCCCAAAATACTCCAATAAAGCAGAATTTATTTTCCACACATTAGATGTCCACAGGCAGTTACGTTTTTATTTGGATAGGACCAAACAATCAAGGAAGACAAATCAGTTGTTTGTGTCCTTTGCAGAAAACAAATTGAGCAACGCGGTCACAAAGGTCACTATTGCCAAATGGATCAGAGACTGTATTACTCAAGCTTATATTTATTCTAACAAAGAGCTTTCCACCTCTGTCAAGGCTCATTCTACAAGGGCTATGGCTACTTCGGTAGCATTTCATTCTAAGCTTGCTATTAGTGACATTTGTGCTGCGGCTACATGGTCTTCCCCGCACACCTTCATTTCTCACTACAAATTAGATGTGGCATCTAGAGGACGAGCTTCATTTGGTTCCACAGTGCTCAGGAGTGTTTTCCAATGAGCCACCCGGGATTTAGGTGCTAGGGACGCTGTCCCATCAGTCAGAATGTAGGCGAGATAGGATCACATAACATCTTTTAGTTATGTACTCACCATAACTTCAGATGTTTGGGATCCATCTCGCCTACATTCCTAATAACCCACCCTCCTTCCCCCTTCCTTGGAGATCAGAGGATATCAGAAGGTCCGAATCCTGTTGTTTCATCTTGAAACATCTAACAATGTTATATAATCAAGCTGTGCATGTGTGCATGAATGCGGACAAACAAGATCTGGGGGATTAGTGGTGGTGGTGCATCCTGGGATAAAGATAGCTCAGCCAGTTAGAGGCCTCGCTCTATAGCATAAGCGTGCCGAGTCGGAGCCGAGGGATCGGCTCCGAGCCCATCAGTCAGAATGTAGGCGAGATGGATCCCAAACATCTGAAGTTATGGTGAGTACATAACTAAAAGTTAAGCATTACAAGTTAGACTGTGTTTCCATAGCCAGAGCTTCCTCTGGAGCTTCCATCCTTAAAAGTCTCCTGTCTGGAGGCCATCCAGGAATCACAAAGCTGGTGATTCTGACCCATATGTCAGATCAGATGGACTTGATAAATAGGATACGAAAGATGTTCTTCGTTCCACATTGCTGCAGTCCTTACTATTGGGTAGTCCGCTGTCCAGTCGGCCCGAATACCAGAGTATATGGCTGACGTCGGTCAGGGAGCATTAGACTGACGTCAGTACGTCAGGGTACTAATGCGCATGACCGACGTCATATCCTCAGTCTTTTTTGCCGCATGGTCCGATGCAGAAGCAGTTTTGCGAGTGCAGGTTAGCGTTCTGAAATATTTCCGAAACCGGAGTTTCAGACCGAATCAGAGTTGGCTAAGTACCCGTTAGAACATTTTGGTTTTTCTTGCCTCAGTATTTAACCGGATGTCAGAAAAAGTGAATAACTGTATTTCTTGTGGGAAACAGATACCTCATAGGGATTACCATACCTTGTGTATACCTTGTTTAGGGCCTGAGCACGACGTTGTTGGATGCCGCTCTTGTGCTAGGTTTAACAAACGCACTATTAAGAGGAGGTTAGACTGTGCCAGGTTAGTGTTTGGGAAGCGTTGCAATTATAAAATGCTGTCGGATGCTCCGGCCGCTTCGTACAAGAAGCGCAAGGACAAAACAGCGAAGCCTAGGGTTGATGAACCGGCAGTCCCGGACGTCGGTTCTTTAGAAGGCTCAGTGGAGCCAGAGGTTTTGCCAGGAGTTTCTTTGGAGTCTCAGGCAGAGACTTTACTGTTACAGGATGTGCCTTCTCAGGAGGTAGGCCAGGCTGAGGGGGCTTCTCAGGTAACTGTTCTTCCCTCTCTTCCCAAGGTAGTTAGAGCCTCTCCTTCTGTTGCCAAAATTTCTTTGAGAGGTAGGCCAAGTTTAGCTTCAGTGGGGGCTTCTCCTAGCACTTCAGGTTCTGTGCCTAAGAAACATATGCTTAAAATGGCAGAAGATTTGATTACTATGATTAGAGGTTCTATGCCCCCTCCTGATAAGAGGCCTAGGGTGGAACCTGAGTTTGAGTGTTTGGAACAGTATTCAGAGGCTTCAGAGTCTTCTGCGGAAGATTTGCAGGAGTTTCCTCCTTATTCTGATTCTGATGTGGATGATTCCACTCCTACAGCTTCTCCTCCTGAGGATTTCTCATTTTCAGAGACTCTGCATTCCATGAGAGAACACTTTAAATGGGAAGGCCAAGATTACTCTGATTCCAGGAAAAGGCTTAGGGAATTCTTATTTTTACCCCAACATAGGCCCTTAGCTATACCTCCTGTGTTGAATGTGGTGGAAGATGTTTTGCAGAGGCTTCCCTGAACCCTGACTCTTTGCCTCCTGCTCCTGTTAAACCTGATAGGTACTATAGGGTGCCCGAAGCTCATAAGTATTTGTTTAAGAGTCCTAGGGCGGATCCAGAAACTGTTTCTCAGGGGCCTAAAGGTGTTCAGGCCTCTGTGGTTAAAAATCCTGTTCCCACTGATAAAGAGGCAAGGGCTTTGGATAGGTGGGGAAAGAAAGTGTATACTTCTTCCACTCTAGCCATGAGAGCGTTGAATTGTCAGTTTCACATGCTAAAATATCAAAATTATCTCCTTTCACAATTGAAATCTAAGGTGGATGCTTTAGCGGAAGGTATTGAGTGTAAAGAGTTGCTGGATTTAGTTCATGTGTCTGAACAAGTAGGTAAGCATTCTTTGCAATGTGGTTTTGATGCTGTACAGGCCTCTTCGAGGGTGGCTGCTACTAGTTCTGTTCTTCGCAGGCATGCCTGGTTGAGGGATCAGAATTTAGCTGAGCATGTTAAGACAAGGATTTTGGATGCTCCTTTACAGTCTGATGTGTTGTTTGGTTCGCCTGTGGAAGCAGTTTTAAAGAAAATGGAGGACAAAGCTAAGTCTATGCAAACTGTTAAAGATTTTTTGCAGGTGCAGCCACCGAAGTTTAGTAGAAATTGGCCTGCTAAGGGGTGGACATATCCTGCTTATGACTCCCAGTCTAGGGGTAGGTCTAGACGTGGTAGGGGCAGAGCTCAAGGTTCTTTTAGGCCTAGAACAGGAGTTCACCTGCTCAGACTTCTGGTGAGGGCAAGGGTCAGTCCTTTCGTAAACAGACCCAATGACCTGCCTTTTCAGCTGCCAGAAGATTCTCGTCTGGCAGCTCCTTTGGGAGGAAGACTGTCTCTTTTCAAAGAAAATTGGGATTTAATTACTCAAGACAGATGGGTGTTGGATATCATTCACCACGGTTACAGGTTTTATTTCCATACATTGCCCCTTTCAAAGGCATGCCAGACGTTCCTCCTCCACAAAGAAAAGAGGCTCACAAGCAAATTTCTCAGTTACTCCAGATGGGGCCATTCAGCCAGTCCCTGTATCAGAAAGGGGCCTAGGATTTTATTCTCGCCTGTTCCTAGTACCAAAGAAGGGGAACACGTGGAGACCAATTTTGGATTTATCTCTCCTCAACACTTATCTGGACATTCCAAAGTTCAAGATGTTGACGTTACAACAGCTTTTACCTCTGCTGGGCAAAGATCACTGGATGGTAACCTTAGATCTCAAGGAGGCTTATCTTCATGTGCCTATAAGGCTAAGTTGCAGGAAGTATCTGCGGTTTCGAGCTGGAAATTTTCATTATCAGTTCTCTGCATTGCCCTTTGGCTTATCTACTGCGCCCAGAGTATTCACAAAGGTTCTGGCTCCAGTGATAGCTTACTTCAGGCTACAAGGAATTCAAATCTATCCTTACTTGGACGACTGCCTGATTCTGGCTCAAGAAAAGGAAGACCTTCTACAGCATCTGGAATATGTTATAGCAGTGCTAAGATGCCTAGGGTATTCTGTGAACGAAATAAAGTCCAGTCTAGTACCCTCTCAAGACATGTGCTTTCTGGGTGTGAGACTGAATACAGCAGCCCAGATGGCCTTTTAACCCTGGACAAACAAAAGAGTCTATCACATTACTTCCATCAACTATCTCATCAGTCCGTGCTGACTGCAAGGACAGTCCTTCAAGCATTAGGGTTCATGGCATCTTGTATTCTGGTGCTTCCCAATGCCAAACTGCATATGAGGAAGCTACAATGGTATCTCAAAATGTATGGACACAGCACTGCCAGGATTTGGACACTGTCATTCAAATAATACCTTGCCTTCAAAAAGAATTTTTGTGGTGGGCTCAGGAATGTCACCTAAACAAGGGACTCTCTGTGACCCGGCCAGAGGCGAGTCAGATTTTAACGACAGATGCCTCGGACATTGCTTGGGGAGCTCATCTAAATGGAAAGTGGATACAAGACAAGTGGCCTGCCAGACTACAGCATCTACATATCAACATGAAGGAGATGTTAGCAGTCCAGTTTGCATTAATGGCTTTCAAGGAGTTACTTCTTCCAGGGCAGGTGTTGATTCTAACAGACAACACAACTGTCATGTGGTACATCAACAAACAAGGGGAACACATTCTTACCCATTGTGCAGGCAAGCAATGATTTTATGCGAGACTGCGCTCAGCTTGCAACTAACTCTTCAGGCAAGGTTTCTGCCGGAGCACAGAACTCCTTAGCAGATGTGTTAAGCAGACAAATCATGGATCCCCACGAGTGGAAACTGGATCTTCATGTATTTCAAAGGTTGACAGTGTCCTGGGGAACTCCAGACATAGATCTGTTCGCTTCTCCACTAAACCACCAGCTGCCAAAGTTTTGCACAAAGAGGTTACATCACACAGCTTGGAAAGTGGATGCTCTCTCTTTCAGTTGGGAAAATCTTCATGTGTATGCGTTTCCACCTCTTCCTCTTCTTCCAAAGGTGCTTCTAAAGGTCAGACAAGACAAGCCAAGGATGATTTTAATAGCTCCAGATTGGCCTCGGCAGCACTGGTACCCATTACTGAGGAGTCTAGTAAAGAAGCCTCCATGGCCTTTACCCTTGATTCCGCACCTGTTGTCTCAGAGAGAAGGCCACCTGCTCAATGTCAAGCTTCGCTCTCTTCATCTAACAGCATGGCATATTCTGTTTTGAGAGACAGCCGGTCTCAACTTCCTCAACAAGTTTTAAATGTGATTATGGAAGCTAGAAGACCTAGTACAAGGAAAGTGTACGCAGAAAAATGGAAGAGATTTTTATTTTGGAGTGCAGCAAGGAATTTGGATATTTCTGAGCCTAATTTGAGTGTGGCTCTTCAATATCTTACTGAGTTATTGGACAAAGGTTTGTCCTTCTCTTCCATTAAGATTCATGCTGCAGCAATTTCAGCTCACTATGATTGTGACCCACCATTGTTTTCGCATCCTTTGTTCAAGCAGTTTCTCAGAGGGGCAAAGAATATAAGACCCCCACGTAGAGCTCCTACTCCTGCTTGGGATCTCAATTTTGTGTTGGAAAAACTTACTCTACAACCTTTTGAGCCTGCGGGTACTGCTGATTTGAAATATTTGTCATGGAAGACTGCTTTTTTGTTGGCTATTACTTCTGCAAGAAGGGTTTCTGAGTTGCAGGCCCTTATGGCAGTAGAGCCCTTTCTGATTTTCCATAAGGATAGGGTATCATTACGTACTAATCCTTCCTTTATGCCTAAGGTGGTTTCTAGTGTGGCTTTAAACCAAACTATTCATTTGCCCACTTTCTATGCAGATCCCCAAAATAAAGGGGAAAAGATTTTGCACACTTTAGATGTACATAGGCAGTTGCGTTATTATTTAAGCAGGACTAAGGACTTCAGGCAGTCTCAGCAGTTGTTTGTTTCTTTTGCTTTGAGTTCTCAGGGCAAGCCTGTGTCTAAGCAAACTATTTCTAAGTGGATTGGGTTTTGCATTTCATTTTGTTATTCCCATCATGGCAAGGAGATTCCAGCTGGGATTAGGCCTCATTCCACTAGGGCTACTGCCACTTCAACAGCATTTCTAAGGGGTGGCAACTAAGGATATTTTGGAGGCAGCTACATGGAGTTCAGTGCATACTTTCTCTAAGCATTATCACCTTCCTCTCTACTCTAAGTCTAGGGCTGGTTTTGCCACAGCTATTTTGCAAGGCATGTTGTCAGCTCCTGCTTCTTTATGATTTGCCAGCCTCCCTTACCTCTGCTTTGGGATTCTACCCAATAGTAAGGACTGCAGCAATGTGGAACGAAGAACATAGTACAGTTTTGTACCTACCATAAATGTAGATGTTCGAGGATCCACATTGCTGCAGTCCAATACCCTCCCTCCTTCCTCCCTGTGTTTAGGGGTGGTTGTGTAGGTGAGGTTATATGTTGATATTTTTGTATATATTTCTGTATATATTGTACATATTTTTGGTGCAGGTATTTTGGGCCTTGTCTTTTTAGGGTCTTCTGACATCTGGGGCAAGAAAAGACTGAGGATATGACGTCGGTCATGCGCATTAGTACCCTGACGTACTGACGTCAGTCTAATGCGCCCTGACCGACGTCAGCCATATACTCTGGTATTCGGGCCGACTGGACAGCGGACTACCCAATAGTAAGGACTGCAGCAATGTGGATTCTCGAACATCTACATTTATGGTAGGTACAAAACTGTACTTTATGTACTTTCTATAACAATAGATCCTTTCCTCTCAGTCCATCTGATATGACAACTTGCCTTCCAGTCTGTAGGACCTGAAAGATATTTCTTTCGTGATCATTGGCAGATCAAATGTGTTTTAGTTTCAGATGCCAAACTCGATCTGAGCTAGCCAGGGGGAAGCAGGGCATTATGGGAAGGGAAGAATTTGGAAGGGCTCAAGGTTGGAGCAGATCTGAGCAGAGGCTGTAGGACCCATATATCTTATCAGACAGACTGGGATGAAAGAATCTATTGTTATGGTAAGTACATAACTTTTGGTTTTTCGAATTCTCAGCTATCAAACTCATATGTTGAAGTTTATGCTTGCCACTTGTGAAAATGTAAGTATTTTGGCATCTGTTTTCTCTTTTGAGGAAAAATCCACTTTGTGTAACTTGGTTTCTTCTGTTATTCCAATCACTACTCATTGTTTGAAATGTACGTATGACTCTGTTGATGCCACTTTCAGAGTTGCTATCACCAGAACTATTATCAAGAGGTTTGCCTGGCTGCATTCTCAAACCCTCCCACAGAATGTCAAACATGACAATTTTGAATTCTCCCTTGGTAAGAGAACTAGTTTTTGGGCCTTCTGCTGTACAGGTCGTTAAAAAATGGGATGAAAGATGGAAGCTGATTCAAGGCATCTCTAAGATTTTCAGCCCCACTTTTCCAAGTTTACTAAGGGATTCTACACTCCCAAATAAACATCCCCAGCAATTAGCTGGTAAGCAGACATTTAAAATGCAGTGGCAGGTAGGTTCTAGGAAAAAAAGCAGGACCGCACCCACTAAGAACAAAGGACCATCTGAATAACTATATGAGTGACTCCCCTCCTACCCTGGCAGTCCTATAATTCTTCCAGAATGTCTGAACCTCCATTTACAATCTATAAAGATTACAGATGGCAGTGAGAGTCTCTTCTTCCTTTTTGGGTATTTCTCTTCATTTGCCAGATCAAATGCTGGCTCTAGAGATGTCAGAAGCTGTTCTTCCTCTTTCTCAGTTAAGAGAAGGGCTTTATTTAAGAATGTTTATGGTGCCAAAGAAAGAAGCTTCTTGGAAACCAATTCTAGACCTTTCTTTTTTTAACTGAATTGTGATAGTGCCCATGATCAAAATGTTGTCACTTCACTACTTGTTACCTCTTCTGTCCTATTTGAATTTCCTAGTGACCTTAGATGTAAAAGATGTATATCATTACATACTTATAGATCCAGATGACAGATGTTTCTTAACGTCTTTTGTGTCTGGATCACATTATCAGTTCTGTGCCTTACCCTCCAAGAGTGTACATAAAGTGTCTGGCTGCTATGATAGTATACTGTAGACTGCAAAGTATTTACATTTTTTTCTTATTTAGGCAACTTACTTATATTTACAGAATTTTTTAAAAGTGTCAAGAATCTCTTGCTTAGGTAAGGGATATCTGATACAGGATGGAATTCCAACAGTTTTTTCAGAAGTCTTTTCTGATTTCTTCCCACAGGATTGTTTTCCCCGAAGTGTCTCCTGGATACCTCATTTCGAAGAGCTTTTCTTCCACAGGAAAAAAAAATAGATTTGTATTTAGATCTCTTCTTGAAGTTCTCTGCTCAGACTTCAGTGGCAACAATGGAATTCCTCATGATTCTAGGTCTCATGGCATCAGTGATACTCATGATACCTCTTGCCAGTCTACATGTGAGAAAGATGAAATGGTATTTCAAATCTCTGATCTCAGCATCAACATCCCTTGACTTTTCAGATTCCACTTTTAGGGTTTGTGAAAGGGGAGGTTATGTGGTGGAGACACCAAATTGGCGGTCCTGGATTTCGACAATTTTCCACTCCTGCTCCAGCAACGTCGGTCACAACAGATGCGTCAGACTTTGCTTGGTAACAGTGTCAATGAGAATAAAAGTGCAGGGTGTTTGGACCAAAAAATAACAGGCCAAAACATACAAATATAAAAGAGTTGTTAGCTCTCATAGATACTCTCAGCTCTGTCAATCATCTGTGATTTATATTTCCTCTACAAGTGTTTACAGACAACACCACGGTAATGTGGTACATAAACAACAAACAGGGAACCAGTTCTTACCCTCTGTGCAGAGATGATAGTCTGGGATATAACTTTTCAGCACAATCTCACTCAACAGGCATCTTACATTCTGTCGGAGCAAAATTTTGTAACAGACAAGCTGAGAAGGACCAGGACAGACCCTTACAAATGCAAACTGAAAAAAAAAAAGAAAGATTCTAAGCTCATTTCCCCCCTTTCCTCTAACGAGTCTAGTCCAGTTACAGATTTGCTATATCCAGGACTGTTTGTAAGCTCCTGAGCCCCCAAGCCTTTCTGTGCTGGAGGGAAGCCTTCTAGCTTATCAGTGGGAGTGGTAAGCACTAGGTAACCTGTCTACCACATAAGGAGTGGTTTCTGGCCCAGAAATTGAAGTTAATGCCCGTTTGGGCAGTTTTTCCATCTCTCTCAACTTTCTGATTTAAAAGCCCTCATTTGCACTTGTTTCCCCCCTTTCCTGTAACTATAGTTCAGATACAGATTTGCTATATCCAGGACTGTTTATAAGCTCCTGCCCCTTCAAGCCTTTCTGTGTTGGAGGAAAGCCTTCTATCTTATCAGTGGGAGTGGTAAGCACTAGGTAGCCTATCTACCACAAGAGGAGTGGTTCCTGGCCCAGGAATTGTAGTTTATTGGCCATTTGGGCAGTTTTTCCATCTGTCTCAACTTTCAGGTTTAAAAGCCCATGTTTGCTCTTGTTTCCCACCTTTCCTGTAACTAGTCTAGTCCAGATATAGACTAGCTGTAAACAGGACAGTTTGAAAGCTTCTGAGCAGTGCCAGAGCCTGCTCTTCAAATTTTCCCTTAGATCTGCTAGTTCTCTCCTCTCCTGCACTTATCCTAGCTTATTAGTCTAGCATTTTACCGGACTTCTGTAACAATTATTGTAGCACACAAGTGCTACCAACACTAAACGTTGTACAAGGAAACAGATCTAGTACTTATTATCAATGCCCACCCCACCAGGCATGTCTAAAGGTCAGTTCCCTGTACTTTTTCCTATTAACCTGCTGAACTTGGGCATCCTAAGGCAATGTAGCAACTGCCTCATGTACACCGACAACCCTCTCCTCTTACCTTTCAACACTGAGACTTGCGAGAGATGCACTTATATATCCAAATTGGAAGCCACACACTCTCTGGCCAAGAACGTAATAGCTGGTCAAGAGGAGAAGGTCAACACTTGTACCTCAACACTTGCACCACACCATATGGAACACATAGCCTTCCGAAACCCACACCAGCACTGCCTTCACATAAAAACACAAACCACACACCCACCTTTGCGGATGTTCTCAATAAAAATCTACCCAAGCAGCAGAGCCCTCCAAGGCGGAAATGCACTCAACCACCACAACACAACACTAATCACTAGACACATAACTTTCCTAAACAGTGTGCCACTCAATGAAGCCCATAAGGGAAAACAGCATGCCCAACACACTAGTCATGGGTGACTCGATAGTGAGGAACACTGATGTCCCACTCACTAGGTTGAATAAGGAGAAAGTAACAGTCAGCTGCCTGTCAGGTGCCAGGATCCAACACATAACCCATTCACTCAGGTCGCTCAACAACAGGTACAAATATGACTGTGTCATTATACACGTGGATGTGAATGACCTGAGATGTACCTCCCTGGACTACATGAAAAGAGACTTGGAGGAGCTCTCGGATTATGTACCCCAGGCGGGTATGACCCTAGTCCTGAGCAGCATCCTACCATCACCCAGAATGATACCACAGTACAAGCAGAAAATGATTGATTTCAACAATTGGCTAAGTTTCTGGTGTCATGCTAAGAGGATCCAGTATCTGTCTGCCTGGGATGACATTATTGACAGACATCAATGCTTTGTTGGAGATGGCCTGCATCTGTCACCCCTGGGGTTCTGGATACTGGCCAAGGCTCTTGCCACCCCTATAGTGCCCTTTTTAGGTGGTGTTCCAAAGAGCAAATTACCACCGTAACAGCTACAAACAAATGCAGTCTGAGGGTCATGTTGCTCAACGCTAGAAGTCTAAATATCAAAATGCATGCACGAGGCACTTCTTAAAATGGAGAGCATTGACATTTGTGCTGTAACAGAGACCTGGTTCAAGGCAGCAGAAAGCACTCCTGCACTACCAGGCTATAACTCATCCCACACCTTTCGGCCCCAGAACTTAGACCGAAGCTCCAAAGACAGTGGTGTCTCCATATTCATAAAGGATGCCCACACCTCCAGACTGGTAGCCCAACATAATACATCAGAGATACTTCAGGTGCAGCTAACATTGGGTAAGACAGCGATTCAGGTCGTAGACTGCTATAGGTCCCCAACCATGCCCCAAGACTCACACTCCACGTTCCTAAGCACCCTGGAGAATATTAGGGTCCAAACTAACACTCTCTTACTAGGCGACTTCAGCTACCCCTCCATTAACTGGGTAAACTACCCATGTACCAATACACTTGCCCAACATTTCCTGGAGTTCATTAATTCCAATGCCCTGGACCAGCTCGTTCTTACCCCCACTAGAGGTAGCAACATCCTTGACCTGGTCATTACTAACATGGGCGACCGTAGCTCTACACCAATAGTTAGTCCCTCCCTGGTTAGATCCAACCACAAACTAATCACTTTGGAAATCCACATCTCTCCCACCCCCCCCAGCAAAGGTAACCACCATGAAAAACTTCTCCAAAGCTAACTTTGGGATCCTAAAAACAGAGGTGGTTAACTTTATGGCACCCATGCAGATGGAGAATAGTTGTGTGACTGCAGAATCATACACCAATGCACTGTACGAACATGTACACAAATGCATGGATCTCACCATACCCAATAGACCCAAGACACTCTCCTCTAAAAAAAGGAAGCCAGTCTGGTGGTCCCCTGCCATAAACAAACTCTACAACAGAAGGAGGAAACTAATGCAGAATAAGGTGAAGTCCCAAGACTGTAAAAACTCCCTTATCTGCCTCAACAAAAAGTTGAGATCCCTCATCAGATCCTCTAAAGCTAGGTATGAAAACAGAATTGCAGCAGATAGTAAAGACAACCACAAGGCCTTCTATAGTTATGTAAAGAATCTCCATGGCAATACCCAGATTTGCTCTGAGCTACTGCACAATGGTACCTCCTATACTGAGCCAACAGATATTCCCAATATACTGGCTGACAGATTCACTGCCATCTTTACCCTTCCTCTCCCCCCCGAAAGGACCAATCACAATACCAGTATATTGCCAGGCACCCAGTATTACAGCTGCACAGGTTAAAACAGCACTGTCCAAGGCCAAGAATACAGCTTCTATGGGACCTGACAATATCCCTGGTTGGGTTCTACATGAACTACAGAGTGAACTGGCACCTCACCTGTGTGCTCTGTTCAGTCACAGCCTCACCTAAGGCTTTGTCCCTGCTGAATGGCACACTGCTACAGTTATCCCTCTCCACAAAGGAGGAGTGACTACAGACCCTGGGAACTATCGTCCCATTAGCCTGACTAGTCTGATATGCAAAGCTATGGAATGCATCATCATGGACGTAATAAACAAAGATATAGGGAATCTCCAAACTCTGGATCCCACACAGTTTGGCTTTGTGAAGGTTAGATCATGCCTGCTTAACTTGGTCGGCTTCTTTGAGTCAGTCACCAGAGCTGTGGATGAAGGCAAGGTGGTTCATACAGCCTACCTTGATCTGGCCAAGACGTTTGATACCATTCCCTACTCAGGAATCATAGAAAAACCCACTAAGCTTGGCATCAACCCCTATATCACTAGATGGGTTGCAAACTGGCTCACAGATATAACCCACAGTGAGAAAGTAGCTGATTCCAAGTCAGACTGCCAATTAGTCATGAGTAGAGTCCCACAGAGTTCGGTCCTGGGTCCTCTCCTGTTTGGTATCTACTTCTCTGTAGTCCAGGCCAACACGAAGGGACTCTGGCTGACAAAGTTCGCAGACGATTGCAAGTTGAGAGCTATTATTAACTCCCCAAGTGATGTTGACATCTTACAGAATGGCTCCACTGTGACCAGTGACTGGTGTCAGAACCATGGCCTTAAGCTCAGTGCCAAAAAATGTGTCGGCATCCTCTTTGGGAAAAACCCATTTCCCATGAATTACCACATTGATGGTAGTCCACTGAACACAGAAGACGTTATAAGAGATCTGGGAACACAGGTTGACAGCAACCTCTCTTTTGATCACCACATTGCCACTGTGGTCAGAAAGTCCTATGTGGCACATCTCATTACAAAGGGTTTTGCATCCAGGAAGAAAGAGGTGATTGTCTCCCTCTATTCTTCCCTCATTAGGCCAATCATCAAGTACAATGCCCCATTTGGCATGTACCTCACTAGACACCTGCAACAACTGGAGAGGCTGCAAAAATACCTCACAGAGGGGATCCTAGGCCTTAAATACTTATATATAGGTAGGTACTAGGCTATCTGCCCGAGGGCATGTATAAGCCTAGCCAGAGTGTGTCAGCTTTCACCACCCCATTGATTAACTAACTGGTCCTCTGTCAAGCAGAGCCAATGAAGTGATCCCTGGGGTGTATTTTCTGTTACCCATCCACTCGTTGTCCTATATGGACAGACTCAAAAAACTCCAACTATTCTCTGTCTCATATCGCCTGTTAGAAATGCTACATCTAAAGAAATCATAGTCCCTCCGCACCACACGCTCCAGAGACCTCAACCTCATTACCACAATTAACAGAACATGCTTGAGGGACAGGTTCATAACCCAAAGACTGCCCATGCTATGGAACAAACTTCACATACATGTCAAGCAGAGCACCTCGCTGACCCTCTTAAAGAGAAATCTTGATGATTGGATGGGAAACAGAAAATTCACCCCGGGGATAACACCAGTGGCTCTACTCGAAAGAAGCACTGGGAACTAAGGTCGGGTGGCACTATGCCAGGGTAATCCTATGGCTAGTCCTGTAAAGGCTGCAGGGCCATTAGCCTAGTACACACCTTTGAATCAGAGGATCTTCCAAGATTTGATCCATTTGTGGGGAACGTCTCACAGAGATCTTTTTGCCTCCTCCCTAAACAATCAGTTGGCAAAGTTTTGCTCTAGAACTCCATGCAAGAAGGTCTAGAAGACATGTGGCTGTCCTTTTCCATAGACACAAATTTTCTTGTATGCTTTTCCACCCTTTCCACTAAACTCCAGGGTAGATCTTAAGATTCAGAAGCTCTTCCCAAAGATCATTGCGGTGACTGTCATCTGCCTCAGGGTACAATAGGTGTTCAGCATATTGATCACTGCTGCAGTAGCTGCAGTAGCCTTAGCTATATGGGTTATATCTTTCCAAAGATATAACAGTCGTCCATCTTCCAAAGTTTCAGGACAACTTCCACATATCCAAACTGTCAGGCAACTCAAGCTAAGCTAACTAATAGACAAGTTTGGACTCCAAGCCCTTCAGTGCGTTAATGCCGCTGAAGAATACGTGCCTCATGAATGGAGAAAAGCAACATTCATCCATCTGCACAAAGGTTGATCATCTACAGACCCTGGAAACTACAGACCTATAAGTATCATTAGTCTTATATGTAAAGCCATGGAAAGAATTATTGGGTCTATATTATTTGAACGAAAGTTCAAAATGTCGATCACTGTAAGCAGCGAAAATGCTGGACATCAGTGTGTATTTTGTGAGATCACGGTACAGTGAAGATTGGGAAATTTGCCCTTTCCTTACTGTAGTGCGATCTTGGAGTTGGTATATATAATTAGCGGGATTCAATGTCCAGCATTTTCGCTGTTTACAACGATCAATATTTTGAAATTTCGTTCAAATAATATAGATCCGAATTATCATGGGGATGATCAGTAGAGATAATAGTAAACCTCCAGACACTGGACCCAACCCAGTTTGTTTTCGTCAAGGGCAGATCATGCTTACTCAGCTTGGTTGACTTCTTTAATAAGGCCACCAAAGCAATGGGTGAGGGCAGAAATGTTCATACTGCCTACCTTGATCTGGCCAAGGAATTTGACAAAATATCCCACTCAGGCATTGTTGACAAACTCAAGAATTTAGGAACAAATCCGTATGTTACCCAATGGATAGCCAACTGGCTCACAGACAGGACCTAGGAAGTTAGAATTGGGGAGTCCACATCTGCAAAGAGGCCAGTCACAAGTGGAGCCTGTCAGGGACCTTGGTCCACTCCTTTTTAGCATTTACTTCTCAGAAGTCAAGGCCAAATCCAGTGGTCTCTGGCTGACTAAATTTGCAAATGATTACAAATTAGGAGCTGTCATTGAATCCCACAGTGACACAAATGTTCTCCAGGAGGGGCTGACACAGACAAATAACTGGTGTCAGACCCATGGACTGAAAATAAATGCCAAAAAATGCATAATAGTGTCCTTTGGGAAGTCATCCATCCCTGGTAAGTATCATATTGACAATACACCCTTTAGGGTTGACCCAGTAGTCAGGGACATAGGGACACGCATATATAGGAATCTCTCCGTTGATCATCACATGTCTACAGTGGTGAGGAAATCATTCTTTGCTGTGCAACGTATAAGCAAAGGTATGGCAACTAAGTCCAAGGAAATCATTGTTCCACTGTATTCAGCATTCATTAGACCTGTCATTGAGTGCAATGCATGCTTTGGTGTGTACCTAACCAAGCATATCCAACAACTGGGACTTCCACAGCGGTTCCTCACTAAAAGAATATAGGGCGTAAGTAATGTGTTCTTTGCAGACCGCCTCAAGGCCCTATCTCTGTATTCTGTCTCCTACATGCTTTTGAGGGTAGATCTATGCCTGGCATACAGGGCATCGTCAGACACTACTCTGATGGACCTCATGCATATCCGCAAAACAAACAGTACTAGAATTACCCATTCTAAAGACTTAAACCTTGCCCATGATATTAATAGGACCTGCTGGAGAGATAGGTATGTTTTCCAGAGACTATTCCGTCTGTGGAACAGCCTCCCCATCCATGTGAAGCAGAGTTCCTCCCTTAACCCAATTCAAGTGCAACTTGGACAATTGGATAGGAAACTGGAAATTCATCCCTTGCTTGTCACCTTTGTATCTAATGCAAACAGGTAACCTGTAAATGGTTCTCCCAGGCCCATGCTTACACTTATCAAGGGTATCAGAACTTGTCAGAGATTTGGGATGCATGGCTAGGCTTAAAAAGGCCCTTGTGGTCATTACCCTAGTAAACACCTGTGAACCTAAGGCTTTCAAGGATCAACTCTTTCTGGGCAGATAAATTCACTTTGAGGGGAAAACTGCCACTTTCTAAATATTTGCGTTTTATCACTTTCCTTTTCAGGAAACTTATTTTAAAGCTAGGAGTTTTGTGTTTTAACAGACTGTCACAAAACTGTATCATACATTTAAATGGGAGCACTCTTTTTTCCTCAGTTTAATAGTTTTGTGAAGTAACCGAAAAACATTTTTTCTTTGGAGAAATTGTGTTTATTTTATTTTTGGGGGCTGATAAAGTGTTTTTAAACTGCTTTTTACTGTATTTCCTATGAAAAAGTGACTTTTAAAGGCTTGTAGTTTTTACCGGCATTTGCTGCTTGTCTTCCCAGGGAAAGAGGCCTCATTTTCAGCTTACCCATGGAAAAAAACTACCAGTCCTACAGTCATTTCTTCTTCCATCCACAAAAAGAAAAACTTAAGTAAACAGCCATAGCAGGTTAGCAATTTGGCTTAGCTGCAGGTGGGTGACTTTGCTGTGGCCATTTGCTGTAACTCAGACCACTCATCTTTTGCCCTGGATCCCTCTGGTGTAGCACTACAGCCACTATGGACCAGGATTTAGAGATGTCCTCTGTGACTGTTGGGGTCCCCTTAGTAAGGGACAGACACTCATGTCAGTCCTGACTCTCTGTGTGGGGGAAGTTCTCTTTCTCTGAGACTGTTGCTAGAATGTGCCACTGTTTTCACCAGGGGAAAACCGAGGTTTCTCAGCCCCTCAGAAAATACTGAGCTGTTACTGAAAGAATTTCCTGAAACTACTCCTATTCCTCCTGTTCTGTCTGCTTTAGAGGTTGTGTATATTACTGCCTGCAGTTTTCTGATAGTCAGCCAGCTGCCCCCTACAAAGGCAGATATGATGTATAAAGTTCTTCAGTCTTTTAAGTTATTGTACGCTATTCCCAAACCTGACCCAACAGCCATACGTTTAGTTGATCCCACTGCTGCAAAATACTTTAATTCCAATCCTACTCTTTCTGGTAAAGATGGGAAAATTGTTGATAAGTATGGGAAAAAGAGGTCTGTATCATATGTTCGAAGTTTTGGGCAGCCACGGTGGTGCAGTGGTTAGCATTGCTGCCTCACAGCAAGAGGTTCTCTGGTTCAATCCTCGGCTGGGTTGCCTTCTGTGCGGAGTCTGCTTGTCCTCCCTGTGGTTGTGTGGGTTTCCTCCGGGTGCTCCAGTTTCCTCCCACATCCCAAAGACATGCAGTAGGTAGACTGGACACTCTAAATTGGACCTAGGTGTGAGTGTGTGCCTTCTGTGGAAGGTTGGGCGCCGAGCTGGCAACTCGACACTGTAAAACTCCACTGCCAATCATGAGCGGACAGGTGATCCGCTGTGGCGACCCCTAACTGGGAAAAGCCGAAAGAAGAAGAAGAAGATCATATGTTCAAAGTTTTATAACTTCGAACATTAAAATATCGAATATAAATGATCGAAGTTATAAAATTTCGAACATATGTAAAAAAAAAAAAAAAAAAAAAAAAAACTCCAAAACTAATGGCTGTAGGCAAGGGGGAAAGCCTCCCTGCACCCCCCACACCCCCTGCTCTTTAAATATACCAACTCCGAGACTGCACTACAGTGTGATCTCGGAGTTGACATATTTAAAGAGCGGGGGTGTTGGTGGGTGCAGGGGCCGCAGTATAGTGTGGTCTCGGAGTTGGTATATTTAAAGAGTGGGGAGTGTGGGGGGCTTGCCCTTCTGCCTTCTCTAGTCAGCTAAGTTCCATTTGTTTTGTTTTTTTTTTTTAATTATTATATGTTCGATGTTTGAAACTTTGAACATTTAAATTCGATTATTTAATGTTCAAAGTTTTCAAACTTCGAACATATAATATAGACCCGGGAAAACTATGTATACTTTTGCAACTTTGATTTTCAAAATTTTTAAATTGTCATGATCATATGTTAAAGTTTATTCTGATTAATTGTGAAAGTATGACAAATGTTTTAATTGCAGTTTCTTCTTCTGAGGAAATACATGCTTTTAATAATTTAGTTTCTTCCACTGCACAGGTCACTACTCATTGTTTATGGTATGTTTAGGACTCTGTTAATACTGTTCCAGGACTGTGGCCACTGGTACTGATTTGAGGTTTGCATGGCTCCATTGTCAGAACGTCCTGGATGTCAAAAATGTGATTTTAAATTCCCCTTTGGATAGAGATTTAGTTTTTGGCCCTGTTTGCTGCAAAACGATTGATGAAAGGGGTGAGCTGATCAAGGGAATCCCTAAAAAATTTCAGCCCTCTTTTTCCAGATTTTTCTAAGGGATCCTTTAACTCCGCCTCCAGTTTTGGCAAAAAAACCCCAGAATAAACAGTCTTTTTGTTTTAATACCTCTGTTGAATTGTCACTCATGACATAGGCAAACATACATCTACATAAAAGAAAACAAACCATACCACCCAGCCACAGACATTATACATCACACATATTCTTGTGTACAATTCTAATCAGTCCAGCACCACATAAGTTGCTCAATTCCTGCACTCCTCCAAACCTCACTCCTTCTTCAAAACATTACTCTGCATGCTGCTACACCCTCCATTCCCCTCTATGTAATCTGCTCCTACCCTTTTCCAAAGTTCCCACTTCCAGTTCTTTTATCTCTATTACAATATTCACTGCTTCATATATGGTTGGTTTAGACTTGGATTCCCATTTTTTTTCACAGCCAGCAGAATTAAACTTAACAAGGCCTTACTTTGTCTAGGAAATTCAGATCCTATGTCCCAGCTCAAACATTTTGTTAGCTATACCCATTTGCTCACCCAATGTTTCTGACAGAGTACTCTGTAAGGAAGTTTCAAAGCCTGCCAACTCATTATGCTCCAAAAACACATATTCCCAGCTACCAACACCTGCCATCCACCTGAAGAAAACCTCTGTGGAGTCCATTTGGGGCACAAAAATACTATGTAAACACCTCCAAGCCAAAATCTTAAGTCTTCTAGACTTTCTTGTATATTTTGGAGCCATATATTTGTCCTCCCATTGTTTATAAGTTTGTAGTTTCATAGGTGTTTACTAGGCTAATGACCACAAGGGCCTTTTTAAGCCCAGCCATGCATCCCAGATTTCTGACAAGTTCTGATGCCCTTGATAAGTGTAAGCATGAGCCTGGGAGATTAACCATTTACAGGTTACCTGTGTCCATTAGAGACATAGATGCCAAACCAGGGATGAATTTCCGCTTTCCCATCCAATTGTTCGAGTTGCACTTGAATTGGGTTAGGGAGGAACTCTGTTTCACATGGATAGGGAGCCTGTTCCATAGACGGAGTAGTCTCTGGGATACATACCTATCTCTCTAGCAGGTCCTATTTATATCACAGGCAAGGTTTTAGTCTTTAGAACGGGTAATTCTGATGCTGTTTGTTTTGTGGATGTGCAGGAGGTCCATCAGAGTGGGGTCTGACAATGCCCTGTAGGACAGGCATAGATCTCCCAAAAATTACCCCTGCCAAGTTTCGAACCCGGGACCCTGTCAACTAGAGCATAGTGTGTTAGCCCACTAGGCCACTCAGCTCTTTAATAAAAATAAAAATGAACAGTGACCAGTTTTGTGTTATTGGTCCTTCCATTCTTTCCATGTGAATTGATTATCTAATCTCTCTTCCCAATATTTGCTAACCTACTCTGATTTCTATAGTAATATTTCAGTATTTTATATATCCTACTAATTATGCCTTTTTAACAGCAGCTTCTGTTCAAGATTTATCTAAAAGCTTTACCAGAGTATGTCTTTCACTTTGGAATCCTTCCCCTGTTCCTTTCTCTTTTACCTATACTCTAATATCAATCCCTGATAGGAAAATCAGTCTCTAGCCTGCAATCGAAATGTCTTCTTCCCTCTTTCCATTCTTTTACCTTTCCTTCTCTAGTTATTTCCCAATAATACTTGAGTTCCTTTACCAGTTTTCTCAAGTAAATTCTAGTCTATTCTTTGCACCCCTAAATACATTCATCCATATCTGCAGAACCTCCTTTCTCCTATGCTGGCTTAGTTCTTAGAATACTTTCTGCAGCTTTATGAATATAATTTTCTCCTTTTTTACTTTCTGCAACTCTTTTGTGTTTCTAATACCATGACGAGAGTGGACCCCATTCCTAAGTCAATGTACGATTAAAGTTCATGAAATTAGTATTGTTTCAACTTTTGATGTCAGCCAGAAGTGCTCTTAATTCTGTCTGTATGGCTGATTTTATTCTCCTTAAGGGTCTGCATACAAAATCCCACTCTGCTTCTTTCTTGAATTTTCCCCCTGCTTCATCAGCATCCCTTTCCACTTTGAATTATATCTTTCTACTTATGTTATCTACATAAGCCTGGACTTTGTGGCTGTAAAATATCCCATCAAATCTGGTAATCCTAAACCACCTTGTTCTATTGGAAAGATCAACTTATCCTACTTGACCCTTGCCCCCTTCCTCTTTTAGATATAAATCCTTCAGCTCGTTATTAATTACTATCTACAACTTCTATTGTTGATAAAAATATGCCTGACCTGTGTATAAAACTAAAGGGACAAAAAACATTTTTCACTGCTCTGTCTTGCTATCCATATCCATAAGCAAGGGATTCCAATTTCTCAGTGTTGTAGTTATCTTTTTAGTCTCTTTCCACCTATCCTTTGCTGCTGTAACAGAATCTTTTTTTAATCCTTACACTTAAATACTTCATTTTAACATGTCCCCATAAAGGTCGCTGATTTATATGGCACATTTTACCAGACTTCAGAGAGATTTTATCAAGGAGCTTACCAAATCTCTTTCGTGCTCCATGTCCTCTGAGTAAGGAAATTCCATTTCCTTGCAGTTGGCTACCCTCCAATCAATATCTAATTCATTCATGAGGTTTATCTCACATGCTGCAGAAGGTACCTCGCGGGCAGTGGGTTCAGGCCTTTCCATTAGGAGACATGCCTGGATATGTTTATGTGATTTTTCAGAACCATTTAAATCTTTCGTCAATGCACCCTTTGATGGAATCTCACTATCTGAAGTAGTTAACTTCATTTGTTCATCAACCTGTGGGTATCGGATCCGAATCAGATCCGAGCCGGCAACTTTATTCAGCTAAGATCCGAGCTCCAAGCACCTCCCCCTTACCCATAACCCCCTGACATCCCTCTCTGTCCTCAGATCTCATTTGCCGCGGCTTATTCAAGCATCTAGAATGAGTTCCAAGTGTAGGGTTTCGTGTGTTTTACTAAAATTACCTGTTTTTTTACCTAGTTTTTTACTTTAAAATATAGACGAGTGAGTGTTGTTTCCCCTTATCTGTTAATTTGCTAATCTTGTTGGTAAATTTTCCTTTTGTTAGTTAGTTTATTCTTCCACCTCCCCCGTATGTGTGAAGGTGTGTGTGGTTTGGGCCTATATATTATTACCATGGCTGAGTCCCCTAAAACTTTCTTTTCCAAATGCACCGAGTGTGTCCATAAGCTATCCCCAGCGGATGGCCACACTCAGTGTGTTATCTGCCTTGGGGTTGACCATCTCTCTTCGGGCTGCACAATTTGTGCAGCCTTCAACCCCAGGGCTTTGAGGGACAGGAGGTCGAAGTTGATTCTAGTGGGACTTCTGCCCCGGGACTCGGCTTCGTCCTCTTCTCCTTCTGCAGCACCGGCTGTGACTGCAGCAGTCCCGCCTTCCATCCCTGCTCCCCTGGCCGGGACTCACACTCCCACTGTGGCTCAGGAGGAGAGGGAATCTAGGAGGGAGAAAAGGAAGGAGAAGCACCAAAAGCGGCGAGCTGAAGCTTCCTCTTCGGCTCCGCCAGCTAAACAGTTAGCCTCTACTAGGATGTCCGGGCCTTCTCCTTCCCGGCTCCATTCACCTCGTTTTTCCCCGGAGCCGGGGGAGGAGACCTGGTCGCCTTCGAGGTGGCACTCCAGTCCAGCCTCGGTGGCCTCGTTTAGATCGACCCGAAGTTTGTCCGATGCAGATATGGACCGGGTGATGCATAGGTTTCTCCAGGCCCAACTGTAGATGGGAGTGATCCTGCCTCCCCCCCATTTTTCACCCCGATTGCTCCTTCTCTGACCCACTACCGGGGATTGGAGCCGTCGGATCCAGGCAGCATCAGAGCCGGGTGAGGCTCGGCACCGATAGTACACCCTACTTCGGCTCCGTCCACACCCTTGAGTTTGTCGGGTCCATTTTCGGATCCGAGCTCTCGGAGCTGTGAGCTGAGCTTCGGATCCGGAGGTGTCAGTGTGTCTTCGGCTCCGTCTCTGTCGGAGCATACTGGCTTTTCGGATCCGATTGCATCGGCGCCGGCTCCAGTCTACGCCTCGGATCCGAAGGGACTGCTCTCAGATACTAGAGAGAGCAGTTCTCCTTCAGCGTTCGATGTTGTGGAGAGAGTCTTGTCGAGGGACTCGAGACCCCAGGCTCCTGCTGTGGTTCCACCCATCACTCCCTCTCAGACGGGCCTACCTTCCATCACCCGGCCCCAGAGACAGCCTGCGCCTACGTCCCAGATAGTTCCCTTAGAGGAACAGGATGTGGTTGGTGAGGCATCTTCGGACAGCCCCCCCGAGGAGGTTCCTCACAAACATAAGTGCAAGAGGAGGCACTTGGACTCACCCGAGTCCTTGACAGAGGACACAGACTTAGAGGAAAGGGAAGGTTCCCCAAGGTCACCCCCCGAGGACGTCTCCTTTGGAGACATTATGGAAATGCTTCGTATTAGAGGGGGGTGGTCAGCCCAAAAGCCTTCCTCCGATGAGTCTGTGTTTCTGGAGGCGTTTGACGCAGGCCCATCTACCTCTTGGGCGTCCCCTCCCGCCGATCTCCTGGTAGATCTGATCACTACCAGGGCATGGAAGGAACTGGACACTGTGGAGCCCATGCCAAAGAGACCAGACAAAATTCTCAGTCCACCCACAGATAGGACAGTCTGGAGCAGGGGTGCTCCGGTAGATGCCATGTTGGTGGCGGCTGCCACCAAGAAGGAACTAGCCCAGGAGAGTTCCTCGGTCCACCCTCCTGAAAAGGAGTCTCAGACAATGGACCGCATATGGAAGCAGATGTTCGCTTCAGCCACCTTCTCAGTAAGGTCGCTGAACTATATGGCACATGCGATACGACTCCACCGGGATCTCATCAAAGAATACACCGGGTTGCCCCCAGAGTCCATGTTGGCCGAGGATAAGAAAACATTCTCAGCTCGAATGGCCACTCTTAAGTCCATTTTGAACACTTCTATGCGGCTTCTTTCCCATGCCATGGAAGGAGCCGCTAGCTAGAGCTAGCAGAGCGGGCATTTTCTTACGGCGGCATGCTTGGCTCAGACTCTGCGACTTTGCGGAACCCTTCAAGGCGTCCTTTGCAAATGCCCCTTTTGACGGCTCTTCGCTGTTTGGCAAGACCGTCTGCGATACACTGGTCCAGAGCGAGAAAGACGGGAAGATGTCTGCCGTCGGGATCCGCTTCTCGGCTCCCCAGAGGTCCTTCTCCAGGAACCAAAGGGGACAAAAGAAGATGTGGTTCCAGAAATCCCAACAATCCCATTTCGCTCCGGACCCCTCGTCCTTCAGAGGCAGAGGAGGACAGGGTGGACGCCGGCCCAGAGGCAGAGGGGAACCGAAGAATTTCGGGTCGAGAGAACCTTTTTCGGATTGGCCCGTGCAGCAGCCCTGAGGGGTTACCCGACTGCTCCACTCTGGAGGCAGTCGGGGGTCATTTCTCGAGGCACCTAGCAGTTTGGGAGTCCATTACAACGGATCGCTGGGTGCTTCGAGTCATATCCAGAGGTTACACTATCCCCTTTCTGAATTTCCCTCTCAAATCCAGGAGCTTCCCCGATGTCCCACCCAATCAAAGGGAGGCAGCAGCCACAGAAATAAAGCAGCTGCTAGAAAAAAGAGCAATCCAGCCCGTCCCCCAAGATCAATCCGGATCAGGCTTCTACTCCAGGTTCTTTCTGGTGCCAAAAAAGACGGGGGACTTAAGACCAATCCTCGACCTGTCCAATCTAAACCTGTCAGTTGCCAAAGAAAAGTTCCGGATGGTCACCATTGAATCCATTCTCCCACTCCTGCAGGAGAATGACTGGATGTGCTCTATAGACCTCTAGGATGCGTACTACCACATTTTGATGGACAGACGATCCAGAAGGTTTCTCCGCTTCCGGCTGGGAGCCAGCCACTACCAGTTCAGGGTCCTTCCTTTGATCTCACCACAGCCCCCAGGATGTTCACCAAAGTGATGGCAGTTGTAGCGGCCCACCTGAGGCTTCAGGGAATACAGGTCTTTCCGTACCTAGACGACTGGCTCCTGACCGCCCCCACCAGGCATCTATTCTGTTCAGCCAGGAATTACTTCCTTCACTTGGCTTCTCATCTGGGAATCTCGATCACTCTCAAGAAATCCTCCCTTCAACCAACTGAAACTTTGGATTTCATAGGGGCCAGGCTAGACACAAACCTGTTGAGGGCCTTCCTAACTCTGGACAGGCTTTGAACTTTGACACTCCACATGCTGGCCCTCCTACAGTCCCTGGCTCCTCCAGCGGAATTGGTCCTGTGGGCGCTAGGTTCCATGGCTGCAGCCATCAATCTGTCACCTCTAGCTCTTCCAAACATGAGAGTCCTACAATGGACCTTGCAGGTTCAGTGGCCCATCCTGCAACATCCGCTAAGTGCACCTATCTCCCTCAGCAAGGTTTGCAAGAAATCCCTACTCAGGTGGATCCAGTCGTCGGATCTCCGGGAAGGGTGCCCCTTCTCGATGGCCCCACCCCAAGTCACGGTGACCATGGACACTTCTCGCCTCGGGTGGGGGGGCACTGCATGGGCAGAACCGTCCAAGGCACGTAGACCCACTCTGAGACCTTGTTGCACATCAATGTCCTAGAGATGAGGGCGGTGCTTTTGGCGTTGCAAGCACTCCAGGCCCTTCTTCCCTTAGGGGCAATTGCGATTAAATCAGACAACATGTCAGTAGTCTGGTATATCAACAAACAGGGGGAACCAGATCCTATCCGCTGTGTCGAGAGGCCATGAGAGTTTGGGAATGGGCGATCGCCACCAACCGCTTTCTCATAGCAACGCACATTCCGGGTCGGTCGAACATTTTGGCAGAGAGGCTGAGTCGAACCATCCTCTCACCTTACGAGTGGTCTCTGAACCTGAGAGTAGCGGAGCAAATCTTCCTCAAGTAGGGTCAACCTTGCTGTGATTTGTTTGTGTCACTTTCGAACGCAAAGTACAGCAAGTACTTCGCTCTACTTCCCCCACCAGGGAAATCCCCCAGAAACACTCTAGTCCATGTTTGGCCATCCGGTCTACTTTATGCTTATGCACCACTTCCTCTCATGATAAAATTCTTGCAGAAAGCTCGTCGGTTGGGGAGCAGAGTGATCCTCATAGCCCCATTCTGGCCTCGCCAAATGTGGTTCCCTTGCCTATGGTCTCATCTAGTCAATCCTCCATGGATTTTGGATCCCATTCCGGATCTGATATCTCACCCCCTGGGGAACCCCAAACCTGGACAATCTCAAGCTCACAGCTTGGTTGATCCAGTTCTAATCAAAGCTAGGACTCCTGGTATCTCCTCTTCCGTTAAAGCTGTTTTAGTAGCCGCTCATAAACCTTCTACCAGAAAGGTCTATAAGAGCAAATGGAAACGTTTTTCGATCTGGGCGGAACATAGAAATTTGGATCCCTTTACAGCCCCGGTACCAGCTGTTTTGGAATTTTTGTCATACTTGTTTGATCAGGGTGCCAGCTCCTCCACCGTCAAAGTCCAGTTAGCAGCAATTTCACACTTTCATGTGGGAAATGATCTTGGTTCTGTAGCTTCTTCCAAAATCTGCAAGACCTTTGTAAAGGAAACAGTTTGTTAATGCCTGTTATGTACTTCACAGATAAAGATTCTAGTTGTCTACTGATGTACTATGTTCTTCATCTGTAAATATGTTGTAAGTAATTTCTATGTTAAATTGTTAATCGCTATGTAATCCAATGTGTAACTACTGTCTGTTTATTTTACTGTGGAGCTTTTCTCCCCGGGCCTCCGCTGAAAATGGACCCACATCCAGTCGGACACTCCCGGTCAACAAATTTAAATAAAATAAAATAAAATAAAGGGTACCTTCCTGTTAAGGCCTCCTCTTAAGGATGCAGTCCCTCCATGGGATTTAAATCTTGTTCTCCAGGCTCTTACTGGCCCTCCATTTGAACCTGCAGCTTCGATGGATGTAAAATATTTATCCTGGAAAACGGCCTTTCTCATTGCTATCACTTCAGCTAGAAGGGTTTCAGAGATTCAAGCCCTTTGCGCCAAACCTCCATATCTGGTCTTTCATAAAGACAGAGTTTCCCTCAGGACCAATCCCTCCTTCTTGCCTAAAGTCGCCTCTGAGTCCAACATTAATCAATCTATCTGTTTACCGTTTTTTCCCCCCAAATTCTCAAAACAAAGGTGAATACAAATTACATTCTTTGGACATGCACAGACAATTGAGGTTCTATTTACACAGGACTGATAAACATAGGAAATCAGAGCAACTCCTTGTATCCTTTGCTAAACCCTTTTTGGGTAAACCTGTGTCAAAAGCTACATTGTCCAGATGGATTTCCCAATGTATACTTCTTGCATATAAGAGTTCTGTCCGACCAGAACCTGTCGGAGTTCACGCCCATTCCACTCGATCGGTTTCCACTTCTGCTGCCTTTTGGTCCAGAGTGTCCTTGGATGACATTTGTTCAGCGGCAACTTGGGCTTCATCATATACTTTTATTACCCATTACAAGCTGGATATAATTTCCAGAGGGAGGGCGTCCTTTGGCTCTGCAGTGCTCCGGAATATTCTTCCATGAGGACCTCCCAAGTTTTTTGATAGCTGGGGACTCTGTCCCACAGGTTGATGAACAAATGAAGTTAACTACTTCAGATAAAGAAGTTATGTACTCACCATAACGTTCCATCTGAGTAGGTAACTTCATTTGTCAGAAACCAACTCCCCCCCCCTCCGTCCCCCTAACCTGTAGTTTGTCCTTTTTTAGGACCTTTGTGCTTCCTGTACCAGATGACATCAGGTTAGGATGTTTAGTTGATCCTTTGGTTGTAGTATTCTATAATGCTAAAGCAAACTCGATCTGAGGACAGAGAGGGATGGCAGGGGGTTATGGGTAAGGGGGAGGAGCTTGGAGCTTGGATATTAGCTGAATAAAGTTGCCGGCTTGGATCCGATTCGGATCCGATACCCACAAGTTGCTGACAAATGAAGTTACCTACTCAGATGGAACGTTATGGTGAGTACATAACTTCTTTTTTTGGCCCCAAGGTAAAATACACACTCTCCAAGCGTGAACAGGAAGGAAAGACCCTGTCTGCTGTTGGTGTACATTTCTCTACTCTCAAAGATCTTTCTGAAGAAACCATTGAGGTGGTAGAAAATTGTGGTTTATAAAGTCCCAGGGTTCTTTCCATTATGCATGTGGAGATAGTTCCTCCAGAGGCAGAGGAGGAACTCATCACCCCAGTGGTCTGCATAACTAGGGATCTAGAGATTGCTTCTCAAATAGATCCTACTAGCACTCCTGAATGGAGGCCGGGGCTGCCCTGCTCTGGAGGCATTTGGGGTTATCTATCCCTGCACCAGAGAGCCTGGCTAAATATCACAAAAAATTCATGGGTGTGGGGGATTATATCCAGGGGTTATATCATACCATTTTCCCAGCTGATTCCATCAACCCCAAAGTAAATCCCTGATGTTCCTCCCAGTCAGAGGAAAGCAACTTCTCTAGAAATAAAAAAGCTGCTGGAGAAAAGAGTCATGCCAGTCAAAAATTACTCAAGCATGCAAGAATTAGCTTCTGTGGTGGATTCACTCTGATCAAATTCACAAAGGACTTCTTTTTGTTCTCCTTCAACCCAAGGCCACAGTAACCAGGGACGCCACTCAGCTTGGGTGGGGGTGGGGGGCATTTCTTGGGAAGGGCAGTCTAAGGCACATGGTCTCACAAAGAGGCCAAGACACATATCAATATCCTGGAGATGAGAGCTGTCCTCCTAGTGTTGCAGGCCTTTCAAGACACTTTCCCAGTCGGGACTATTGAAATACAGATGGTCAATATGTCAGTAATCTGGTACATCAACAAACAGGGGGAATCAGATCTTATCCTCTTTGTCAAGAAGTTATGAGAGTATGGCTTTCACTTTCTGATAGCAACACACATTCCTGGGAAATCCAACGTGATTGCAGACAAGTTAAGCAAGTCCATTTTGATGCCTCACCAGTGTCTCAATGTCAATGTGGTGGAGAAAATATTCCATCAATGGGGCCAACCATGTTGCGATCTATTTGCCTCTCCCCTCAACAACAAATGCAGCAGGTTCTTTGCCTTGATCCTTCCACTGAGGGAGTCACCGAGAGATGCTCTACTTCATGTTTGGCCCCCTGGTCTCCTGTACGCTTATCCTCCAGTATGTCTCATTCCCAAATTTCTAGAGAAAACATCTCAGTTGAAGAGCACGGTTATCCTCACTGCCCCTTACTGGCCTCATCAGATTTGGTTTCCCTTCCTCTGGCTTCATTTTCTATACCCACCTTGGATTCTGCATCCCACTACAGACCTTCTTTCTTATCAAACAGGCATGCCTCATCCTGACTTAACAGGCCTGATGTTGACTACATGGTTTCTCCAGTTCCATTGATTGCTAGCCCAGGCTTTCCTCTCCAGTCTGACACATTTTATTATCTCCCCATAAAGCCTCCAAGATTTACAAGAGTAAGTTGAAAAGATGTGTTCGTTGGGCCATAAGCAAAAACTTAGATCCCTTTTCAGCATCGGTTTCGAAAGTCCTTGACTTCTTAGCCACGGTCTTTAATGAAGGTGCTAACTCCTCAACCTTTAGAGTACAATTAGCAGCCATTTCCAATCATCATCTAGAAGTGGATAGTTCTAACTTAGCTTCCCCTAAACTTTGAAAAGCTTTTGTAAGAGGAACCTTTTTTCTTAGACCTCCAATAAAAGATCCTACCCCTCCTTGGGATTTAAACATCATACTTCAGACCTGGACTCAACCTCCCTTTAAACCTCTGGGTAAATCTGATCTAAAATTTTGACCTTGAAAACTGTTTTCTTAGTTGCTATTACATCTGCCAGAAGAGTGTCTGAGCTCCAGACATTTTCCTCTAAGCATCCTTATGTAGTTTTTTGTAAGGATAGGGTTTCTCTACAGCCCAGTCCATCCTTTTTACCAAAGGTGGTTTCTGAGTCTAATATTAATTAGGCCATTAATCTTCCAGTGTTCTTTCCAAATTTTTTTGAACAAAGGCAAGTATTGGTTACATTTGTTAGATGTGTACAGACAATTACGTTTCTACCTTCACAGAACTAAGGATCTAAGAAAGTCCAAAAATTGTGTTTATTTTTCTTATTCAAAACTAGGCAAACTGGTATCTCAAGTTAGCTTGGCCAGATGGTTAACTGATTGTACTACTTTTGTTTATCAAAAAGTGGGCTTACCTTTGTCAAAACTGCCCAGAGCCCATTCTACCAGCTCTGTGGCGACCACAGCAGTCTTTTTATCCAGAACTTCCTTGGATGATATTTGTGCAGCTGCAACTTTGGCTAATCCTTGTACGTTTATTGCTCATTGCAAACTGGATCTGATCTCTAAGGGAAGAGCAGCCTTTGGCTTGGTGGTGCTCCGGAATATCCTTCCTTAGAGTCCTTCCAGGATTTAGGTAGCTGGGGACTCTATCTCATTCGTTGAGGAATGAAGTAAAATGGATAACATCAGGTTAAAAGGTTATGTATTCACCATAACATGCCATCTGTGTTGTCCATTTTCATTCTTCCTCAATTCCCACCCACATACGCCCTCTGTATTAAACTTTCGGAGAAATTGAAGAGGGTTGGAGGAAATACTGATGTTAAGTTGTCTATCTCGCCTTCGTTCTTGCTGGTTGGGATCGGAGCCAATCCTCGGCTCTGACTTGGCCATCTTCAGTATCTCGAGAGCTGTTTACTGGCTCGAGGCTACCCCTTGTCCCATGATGCCTAGCGATAGCTACCCAGATCTCGTTTGCCGCTTCAGCTGCGAGGTGTCGTTTTTCTGGCTCAGGCTCGTATAAAGTTTTTTGTATAACTTTCTTACTCTAGAATTCTATATTTTCAGTGTTTTATTGTTAATGATTAGTCTTGTTTTTTGTGATAGCTAGTGTTTAGTTGTAGTATCCCTTTTTTTTCTTGTAGAACTCATTTAACTTAGAGAGTTCTCCCCCAACCCTCCCCCCATCTCTTCTTGTCAGGTTAGCCATTTAGGTTAGAGGCTTTCCTTCTACCCTTCTTTCATAGGCTAGCCGTTTAAGTTAGAGGCTTTCCTATTAAAAAAAAAAAAAGCTTTAGCTATAGTCTTGTAGTAGAGTGTGTTTTTTGTGTAGACTGTATTTTGCTTCTGGTAGCTATTGTTGTATTTGTTGTTTCCTTCTTTCCGGATGCCAAAGGAATCCAAAGTTTCTGGATTCAAGAAGTGTGACTCATGCTGTCAGAAAATGTCTCTGACAGATGGGCACACTTCTTGCGTGTATTGTTTAGGTGCTGTGCACCTGCAGGACTCTTGTTCTATCTGCCATGCCTTTAGTCCAAGAGTCCTGCAGGAGCATAAGAATAAGCTTATTCTTAGGGGTCTTTTAAAACCCCAGGATTCACCGGCCAAGAGCTCTCAGCCCGTGAAATCCCCTAAATCTATCAAGCCGTCAGCTCCAAGTTCGGAGCCGTCTTCGGTTCAGACTTTACCTTCTACTTCGGGTCCGGCTGGCACTGATAAGACTATCTCCCCATAGGCTCCATCAGAGACTTCGGAGCCTTCGCAGTGCCACAAGAGGCTGAGGTCCCCTTCACTGGAATTGGTACATTCGGCTCCTCGGTCTCCTTTGCTTCAGAGTGAGCGCAGTCACCGATCCTCTCACTCCTCTCGATCCTCTAGGCTGTCGGATCACGATGTGGAGAGAGTGGTCAGTAGGTTGCTAAAGTCGCAGGCACTTGCCAAGATGTTGTCCAGCCCTCCTCAACAGGTGTCGGCTCCATCCACTTCTCTCGATGTTCCTCCTCCGACTCCAATGAGTTCAGAGCCAGAGTTCATTGGGGTTCGAGTAGTGGAACCGTCGGCTCCGATAACTCTATCTCCTTCGGTTCCGATGTCGGCTCCAATCCCCTTGGTGGTGCCGTCTGTCGAGGAATCTGGGCGCCAGGGTTCCCTTGTCGTCTCCAAGGGGGCGAGTAGCATCGGACCATTGTCCAATCCCGTTCTCCCTCTCGGAGCTTCGGCGCAGGCGAGCTCGGCTCCTACATCGGCCTCGGAGCCGTCTCCCTCGGTGCGGAGAAAGATTCCGATTTCCTCAGAACCGGAGCTTTCTCTGCATCATGGCAGGGACGCCTTCGATGTCATGAGGAGTGTGCTGGCCACTGAGTCAGCTCCACTATCATCCCCACCAGCTCCGTCCCCTGTAGTGCCTGTGCCAACCTCTGCTCCTCCTCCAGACCCCAACCGTAGGGAACCGACGCTCCAGGGCACCCCATTGGGTGTTTTCTCTTCTTCCGAGGCCTCCCCTGATCATTTAGAGGAGCCCCCTTGTAAGAAGAAGTGCAAGAGGAAGCACATTGACTCCCCTGAGTCTGTCACTTCTGATACAGACTTAGATGATTCAGAAGGGTCCCTGAGATCCCCCTCTGAAGATGTTTCCTTCTCGGACATCCTAGAAATGCTTAAGCAGAGGGGGAACTGGAATCCCCTAGCCCCTACCGAGGATGAGTCTGTATTTCTGGATGCTTTCGGTTTCCGACCTTCTACCTCCTGGATTTCTCCACCTTTCGATCCACTTATGGCAGTGGTGGCGTGAAGGGCTTGGTCAGCTCCGGATACAGTGGAACCAGCTCCGAGGAGACCTGGCAAATTCATCACAGCACCCCAGGATACGCAGTTCCTTACCAAAGGTGTTCCTGTTGATGCCATGGTGGTAGCAGCAGCCACCAAAAAAGAGTTAGCGGAGACCTCTTCACCTGTCCATCCTCCTAACAAGGAGTCTAGGACGATGGACAGGTATGGGAAGTGAATGTTCGCTTCAGCGACCTTTTCTATGAGGTCACTGAACTACCTATGTCATTTTACCCGACTTCAGAGGCATCTCCTTAAAGAGCTCGGAGATACCCTTCAAGATCCATCAGCTGAGGGGGCTCAAGCTAAAGTAGCTTCCCAGCTGGCGATGCTTAATTCTGTACTTAACTCCTCCATGAGGCTCATTTCCTATGCAGCCGGTGGTGCGAGTAGAGCCGCAGTTACAGATGTGGCCCTTACGAGGCATGCATGGATGCGGCTGTGTAATTTTGCGGAACCCTTTCGAGCATCATTCACCAACATCCCCTTTGATGGTTCCTTTCTTTTTGGACCACAGGTGAAAGACACTTTGACTAAGTGTGAGCAAGAAGACAAGACTCTGTCTGCAGTGGGAGTCCATTTTTCCACTCCCTCTAGACCGTACCCCAAAGGTCAGAAGAGTGGCAAGATGTGGTTCCGAAAATCTCAGGGAGCCTTGCCTGACACACGTAGCGATTTTTCCTCCAGGGGCAGAGGGGGAAACAATAACAACAGACACCGCCCTTATGGCAGAGGGGGTCCGCAGAACCAGGGCAACAGAGAATCTTTCTCTGATAAGCCCTTTCGGTATCCCTGAAGGGTTGCCTGGCTGCTCACCTCTGGAGGCAGTCGGGGGAAGACTTTCTCTGTACCCAAAAGCCTGGCAAAATTTAACAAGACAGATGGGTACGGTCCATTATATCCGGAGGTTACAAAATTCCCTTCCGTCAACCCCTCTTACTGTCAAAGAAATCCCTTCCAGATGTTCCACCCAATCTGAAGGACCAAGCGGTAATAGAAGTTTCAAAACTGCTAGAAAAAAAAGAGTCATCCAGGAAGTCCCGGCAGACCAGCACGGATCCGGAACTTACTCAAGGTTCTTTTTGGTACCAAAAAAGACAGGGGACTGGAGACCGATTCTGGATCTCAGCAGACTAAACAGGTCTGTACAAAGAACAAAGCTTTGGATGGTCACGCTACAGTCCATTCTACCCTCTCTGGGTCAGGACAATTGGATATGCTTGATAGATCTTCAGGACACGTACTACCATATCAAGATGGACAGGCACTCCAGGAGATTTCTTTGTTTCCGGCTGGGAGCCAGTCATTATCAGTTCAGAGCTGTGCCCTTTGGTCTCACCACAGCCCCCAGGGTGTTCACCAAATATATGGCAGTGGTCACGGCTCACCTGAGACGTCGAGGATTCCAGGTGTTTCCATATCTAGATGACTGGCTCCTCACTGCTACTACCAGGCATCAACTCCTACAAGCCAGGGACTACACAATCACAATTTGCTCCCAGCAAGGCATTACAATAAACTTAGAAAAATCTGCCTTGTTGCCCTGTCAATCTATCACCTACATAGGAGCAGACTTAGACACAAGGAACATGTCCACAAGGCTACCGCTAGAAAGGATGTCTACAATTCATCAGCAAGTACAAATTCTAATACAGAGCAAAATAATCCAAGCCAGGTTCGTCCTTCAAACTCTGGGTTCCATGGCAGCAGCCATTCTTCTAATCCCACTGTCCCGCTTTCACATGAGGATCCTTCAGTGGCTTTTGTTCACACAGTGGTCTTTCCAACAGCTGCCCATGTCTCACATGATCATGATTACAGAAGCATGCAAAAGGCACCTTTCCTGGTGGATGGTCTCCCCACTAGTGACTCAGGGCAGACCCTTCATTCAGCCTCCCTCCGGTAGCCACAGTGACCACAGATGCCTCCCTGATAGGGTGGGGGGGAGCATTATCAGGGCAGGACAGTCCAAGGCACTTGGCAACCTCACAAGTACCATCTGCACATAAACATCCTAGAAATGAGAACCGCACTCCTAGCGTTGCAAGTCCTTCAGGACTCTCTTCCTTCTGGGACCATTGCAATTCAGACAGACAACATGTCATTTTTTCGTGTACGAGCTTCTGTTGGTGGATTCTGGTCCATTTTGCATTATTTGTTGTTGTTTCCTTTGGATACTTTATCAGTTGTCATGCAGGATCAGGAAGACACCAATGGTGCTTCATTGTCTCGGGAGGAATTCAACGGTCTCCGTGCTGAAGTTTCAGCAGTTCAAAGTGAGCTTAAAAAATTGATTGACCTAGTATCTGGTCTTGTTGTTACCAGCGACAAACAAGGTATTTCTTCTTGTTCATCGCTTACACCACAGGTTCGTGAGGCAGCTCCTATTGACAATGAACCGCTTCTTATCAGTAGAGAGAGGAAAGCCGGTTACGTTACACGGAAGGCGTTCTATTCATCAGCAGAAGGCTGCGAACGAGGGTGTAGCAGGAAGCAGTTACCCACACCGGAACGAGGCTTTCCTGAGGTGTTCCATGGGACTGTAGATGTAGGTCTCACTGCCAACGACGCTATTGATTTACCGGACGCCAGTGTAGTGTCCGGAGCTTCCCCAGTTGACCAAGGCCGGTTTACCATTTTGGAAGAAGCACGGAATCATGCTGATCCATTGCGGATTACTCCAGCTCAGGATTTCACTTTTGACTTTAGTATCACCAGGGCACGACGAGAGGCGGAACGCTATGGTGCTCGACCTAAAGTTTTACAGACTAAGAAACCTCACAAAAACTTTAAACAGAAGTCTGATTTTGCCACAAAAGGTAATGTGCAATATATTAATTCCAGTCCTAATCAGGACTTTAGGCCCATAGCACATAGCAATCGGACATTGTTAAAAGGACATAATTCTGATTTTTTATTTAAAAATGACGAGAGAGACTTAATGGAACATTTTTTTGACCAAAATGAGAAATTTGACTTTGGGAAAAAGGGTGATTTGAATCATGCACACAATAATCTTGTTTACGGTTCATTAAAAGACATGATATATGATTTTGGAAAGAAACTGACTGCATATAGAAATTGTAAAATAGATATGAGTTATTTACAAAACTGTTTGGATTTAAAAGTTGTACCTAAGGGCATACGTTTTTTTAAGCTTCCTCATGGAATTACATATAACAATGAGATGATGCAAGAGTTCAATGGTCTTTTTGATAGCTTTGGATTTTCATACATGCATTTGTTGATTAAATACCAACAAGAAAAATGTGCGTTGTTAGCTGAACAATTAGAGAGTATGTATGAGGCTATAATGTGTGACACTGATTATGATTCTTTTAAAGATTTGTTTAAAAAACAATTTGTTTTAGCTGATGGTAAAGCTAATAACATTATAGAGAGAAAAAGTAAGAAGCTAGCTAGGGATGTAGAATTATATAATTCCAAAAGGGCTTATATTTGGCCTAAAAGTAAGGACAAAATGAACCATATTGAACAGGACATTAACGCACACACATCTAGATCTATACAAAGGGATTTTCAGAGGGACAGGTTACATTCTCACATGAAATTCAACAGACAGTGGAACCTCCACAGAAATTAAACGAAATTTTTCAAATTAATGTTAGTGACACTTTGGGGGATGTTTCACTATCGGTTGTTCCCCCCATACTGACCACTTCTAACACCAACATTATTCAAGCTGATGAGAATATACATGAATTTTTAGCGAGCGAACATATTCACCCTTGCATTATATCTTCACATGAAGGTTTCAAAGTGTATAATTACACTGACATGGAGGTTGATGATGACTTCATCAGTGTCATGTGTAAAGGCATGAAATTTATTCCAACTGTTGGCAGTAACTTAGTGGATAATATTAAACAAGTGAAAATGTTCTGCCGAAAATTGAACCTAGCTATTGCCTTCAATAATCCAGTGGAACAGATTGATAAGACGGTGGACAACCATTTAAGTAAGAAAAGTACATTTATTCCCACCAATCATCCCAGTATATTTAATTTTGAGAAATTGGTGTGCAAGGATTTATATAGACTGCACAGAGACATCAGGAACAGACATTCATTATATTATGACCCAGTGAACAATTTAACACAGACTGAGAGGAGTTGTTTGCATAAGGTATTACTCAATCAGGAGGTCCGAATCATGAAACCTGATAAGGGGGGAGGGATTGTACTTTATCAGATGGAGAAATATATTTCCAGCATTCATGATATTCTCAATCAAAATGAGGTTTATGAAACTGTATCCATTAATCAGATTAATATTGGACATCGTCGTATAGATCTAGCTATCGAAGAATATCTTATTGATAATAGGATCACTAATGAAACTTATATGTATCTCAAAAATGATTATCCAGTCCTGGCTAGTATAGTTGGGATCCCTAAGATTCACAAATCCCTGGATCAACCTCCCTTTAGACCCATCATTTCAGGATCAAAATCGAAAACATTCTATTTGGGGAAGTGGATTGACCATCAGCTCAAGCATGTGTATGAGACTATTCCACACATCATGAAAGACTCTTGGAGTTTTTTGGGAAAATTAACACAGGACTATTGGCAAACCAGTCTCATTTTAGTTACCATAGATGTTGTGGACTTGTTTTCATGTATCCCAAGCACAATAGGATTGGAATATTTTTCTAACAGTTTACGGAAATATTCTGGATTTAGTTGGGATAAAATTTCCTTGTTATGTGATATGATGGGACTGGTATTGGAACACAACTACATCACCTTTCAAGGAGAATATTTCAAACAAATAAAAGGAGTTGCTATGGGAGCTTCATGTGCCCCGATTTTTGCAAATTTGGTGATGGTTGAGTGGGAGGAAGAGACTTTATTCAAAAGCAACTATTATGCTGACATAAAATTTTACGCCAGATATTTGGATGACATCTTTATTCTATGGCAGGCGTCAGCAGAGAGGCTGCAGGAATTTATGGATTTCCTCAACAATTCATCCACATTTCTAAAGTTCACACACAACACTAGTGAACTTAACATACCATATTTGGATGTTTTAGTTGGTTTGGATACAAGTGGCTTTACATCGCAACTATACCGTAAACCCACATTTTCTAATGATTACCTGTACCACACCAGTAATCACCCACCACACATCTTTAAAAATATAGTGAAGGGGCAATGTATCCGGGCAGTAAGAATGTCGTCAACAGTAAAGACTATGAGATCTGAAATAGAGACTATTAAGAATTTATTTCTTAACCGCGGATACCCATGCAAAATGGTAAAGGATGTGACAGAGTATGTGAGTAAAGAATGGGGGAAGAAGTTTCCACCCCTATTAGGTAAATATATAGTAAGATCAGAAGGTAAATGTAAGGAAAATGGACCTTTTGGAAGGGCTTGTATTTTGACATACTCCCCATACACACACTACATTCAAGACATCTTACTTCAACACTGGGACATCATTACAGCCTCTAAATTAGACCATATAGTGGGACCCTCACCTATATTTGTATATAAGACTGGAGCTAATCTGAAAAGAATTTTGGAGAACAATGGTAAAGATAGAAATAGGACAGATACACACAAAGGTACTACAAAATGTGGAAGATGTAAGCAGTGCCCACACATTAATATGGCCAAGGATATTCGTCTTAAAGACAGTAACAACACATATATTAGGACTAGAACAGGGAACTGCAACATGAGTCAGGTGATTTATTTGGCAACGTGCGTGAAGTGTTCAGGGTTTTACGTTGGCAAAACCGAAAGAAATTTGAAAAAACGTATATACGAACACTATTACCGCATCCAGAAAAAAGACACAAAAAATGCTTTATACAGGCATATATCTGAGTACGGGGAAGAACATTTGTTTCGGTTTGCCATCATTGACCATATAGAATGCAGTGTTTTTGGAGGGAACTGGAAGATGAAATTAGCTGCCCTGGAGAGTAAGTGGCAGATTCTTTTGGACGCCACCAGACCCCCAGGACTCAACGAATTCATCAGCATTAAACCCTTTTTGGCTCTTGCATAGCAAGGTTATTTAGAATGGAGATATCCCTTTCCATTCGTTTTATTCCAGCTAGTTTTGTCATGCCACTTTGTCAACAGTAGGATGTGGTTGAAGGTTTACAGTAAGGACAGTACTATTAGTGTATATACATATCTATAAACACATTGCTCTTATTTACATACCACTCATTTTATATGTAATCTTGATATGTAATGGAATTACTGTAGAATTATTGGATTGGTTTGTAAATTAAGTCATGTTTAGTCTTTACAGTGTATGTATAATATGGAAGATTTGCCAGTGTTTTTATTGAACTTTACTTTTAAAATTTTGGCGCCTTTTTTAATTAACTTTTCTAATTAATCTTCTAATTGAGGGGTATATATACCAGGTTTTGTGCTGTTTTTATTGGTTCTGATGAAGACTAGTGTTACTAGTTGAAAGCGCTTAACCTTTTTGTGGATTAAAAGAATTTGTTTTATTCCTTCGTGTACGAGCTTCTGTTGGTGGATTCTGGTCCATTTTGCATTATTAGTGGTGTGGTACATCAACAAGCAGGGCGGAACCAGGTCCTACCCCCTGTGTCGAGAAGCACTCAAACTGTGGCAGTGGGCGATTTCCTCCCAATGTTTTCTGATTGCGACGCACATCCCTGGGAGATCCAACGTCATAGCGGACAGTCTCAGCAGAGCTATCCTCATGCCTCACGAGTGGTCTCTGAATCAGGAAGTTGCGGATCTTATCTTCCGCAAATGGGGACAGCCTTGCTGCGATCTTTTTGCCACCCCCTTCAACAGCAAATGCAGCAACTACTTCTCCCTTCTTCCGCTTCCACGTCACTCACCCAGAAACGCTTTAGTCCACGATTGGCCTCGGGGACTTCTTTATGCCTTCCCTCCATTTCCCCTGATTCTAAAACTCATACAGAAAGCAATATCGGTGGGTTGCAAAATGATCCTCATTGCCCCCTACTGGCCTCGACAGATATGGTTCCCGTTCCTGCACCATTACCTTCTCGATCAGCCCTGGACTCTGGAACCGATTCCAGACCTACTGATTCATCAATCCGGCGGATTGCATCAATCCCTCCAAACTCTCCAGCTCACAGCTTGGTTGCTCCACTTCCAACCTTAGCCAGGCTTCCCAGCATTTCCCCGGCTGTACATGAGATTATTGTCTCCTCTCACAAGTCCACAACCAGAAAAACTTATGCTAGTAAATGGAAACGTTTTTCTTGTTGGGCAGAGGCTAGGAACGTAGATCCCTTTTCAGCCCCAGTCCACAAAATTCTGGAATTCCTAGCACAACTTTTTCATTCCGGGTCCACTTCTGCTACGATCAGGGTTCAATTAGTGGCCATTTCTAACTTTCATGTTGGTTTGTCAAATTCTAACATTATGTCTCATAAGCTGTAAAGCTTTTTTGAGAGGGACCACTCTCCTTAGGCCTCCAGTGAGAGATCCCCCTCCTCCTTGGGACCTTAATTTGGTACTAACTTCCTTAACTCTGCCCCCTTTTGAACCAGCAGCGTCCTGCTCCATTAAGTTTCTATCTTGGAAGACACTCTTTTGGTAGCTATCACTTCAGCCAGACACGTCTCTGAACTTCAGGCACTATGTGTTCGTCCTCCATACTTGGTTTTTCATAAGGACAAGGTTGCTCTGAGGACTAATTCTTCGTTTCTTCCGAAAGTGTGAATTCTTCGTTTCTTCCGAAAGTGTGCTCAGAAATAATTTAAGCCAATCTATAGACCTTCCTGTGTTTTTCCCTAACCACACCAACAAGGCAGAGTACAAATTACACCAATTGGACGTTCTTAGACAATTGTGTTTTTACCTGCACAGGACTAAGGAAATAAGGAAGTCAGACCAACTATTCCTTTCTTATGCTCTAGGCAAACAAGGTCTCCCAGTTTCCAAGGTGATCTTATCCAGGTGGTTGTCTCACACTATTACTTTCATTTATCAATTAAGGAACAAAGAGTTACCTATCAAACCGAAAGGTCATTCTACTAGGGCCTTGGCCACTTCTGTAGCCTTCCAGTCTAGGTTGCCCATGGATTCTATCGGTGCAGCTGCTACGTGGGCAAATCCTCATACCTTTATTTCTCATTACAAGCTAGATATGGTGTCCACGAGCAGAGCTGACTTTGGTTCCACTGTTCTGAAGAGTCTGTTCCAATGAGCCACCAGGATTGTAGGTGCTAGGGACGCTGTCCCAACCAGCAAGAACGAAGGCGAGAAAGACAACTTAACATAAAGAAGTTATGTACCTACCATAACGTTCCATGTTAGTTGTCTTCATCTCGCCTTCTTTCTTGCGTCCCACCCTCCATCCCCCTGTCCTATTGGACCGAGAGTAGTTCTTGTTTCACTGGCTGGGTGTTCTCTGGTGTGTTTCCTCTACTGACATAGAGAGTATGGCAGGTGTACTCAACCTATTTGTGTGGACAGGTTTATTCTCTGGCTATGTCTGGGGTTAGCTATTTCAAACGAGATCTGGGTAGCTATCGCTAGGCATCATGGGACAAGGGGTAGCCTCGAGCCAGTAAACAGCTCTCGAGCTATTGAAGATGGCTGAGTTGGAGCCAAGGATCGGCTCCGATCCCAACCAGCAAGAAAGAAGGTGAGATGAAGACAACTAACATGGAACGTTATGGTAGGTACATAACTTCTTTTTCCTTGCTTGAGGTCCAGCTTCCATTCTTTTCTTATTTTCCACTGCTCTTTTAATCCACAGAGCAGCAAACTAGATCTGAGGTATGTTGGTTGGCAGGGAATTAAGGGTAAAGGGATGCACTTTAGAATTGAAGAATCCTACAGTTTAGAAGAAGGGGCCAAGTCAGATACGAGCATTAGATCTAAACATTGGTTGAGGAAGAATGGAAATGGACAACATAGATGGAATGTTATGATGAGTACATAACTTTTTATTTTATCTTCATTAATTTTATATTCTGAAATGACTTGAAATTGTGTCAGAATGTTTCACAACACTGAGATGTCCTTTTCTTGTTTTATCAGGTACAAAATAATATTGTCTGCAGATAAAGCCAACTTTACTTGAATAGCATACCAATTATATCCTTGAACTTCAGAGTCCCTTATTTTCTTTTCCAGTTTGTTCTAAATTTAACACAAATAACAAAGGGGAAAGGGGAGACCCCCGCCTGCTTCCTCTGTTCAGACACAACTTATCAGAGAGGAACCCTTCCACTTAATCTTTGCCTCCAATCTCTCATTTATCCTCTTAATTAACCTTATTATTGCATCAGGGAATGTAAATGCTTTCATTGCCTTACTCATAAAGTCCCATCTTACTCTGTTGAATGCTTTCTCTACATCAAGACCCACCAACAACAGTGGTATTTTTTTTCATTCTCCTTCCCTCTGGATCACCTTTGGTTTTGTTAATGATGTTAAATGCTTTGTCCCCTCCACAAGGCCACATTGATTGATAGCTATCAATTTTCCAACCTCGTTGCCATTCTTTTATCTACTATAGACACAACGACTTTATAATCATGGTTTAAAATTGAAATGGGCCTCTGTGAAGCTGGGTCTGATAGGTCTTTACCATCTTTAGTTATTACAGCCACCACAGCTCTCTTCCAGGATGTTGATACTTCCCCGTCTTTTAAAATATTGTTAAACAAAACTTGTCAATCTTTATCATTTTCTTCCCTTCTAGCTTCCAAACGTCCACAGGAATACCATCTGTTCTTGGATACTTTCCTACAAATTGATTGTATGTCACTGTTTTTATCTCCTCTCCTCTTATCTTAACTGTGAATTGTTGATCTTCCTCTACAGTTAACCTTTCCTTATTTAAGTCTTCTATAAATATTTCCATTTGTGCTTTTTCTTGGTTTCCACATTTTTCAGCTTTATACAAATTTTCATAAAATTTCTGAAATATCTGTAATACCTCTACAGTATCTCTGGTTATTTTTCTTGTTATAGGCTTCCTAAGTTTGGCAGCAACCTTTTCTACTTTCTGTTGCCTAAGTCATTGTGCTAAAAGTTTTTGTGCTCTGGAGTTATAAAAACAGTTGCTTAACAGCAATCTTTTTAAACTCATGCACATTATATAGATACTCCCTTATTTTTCTTTTGTACTCTGCAGTTGCCCTTTTTCATTGTTTTGTGAGATTCTCCTTATTCTGCAATATTTGTTAGCCCCTCTAAATAATTTTTGTTACTTCTTAAACACATACCTTTTTCTTTCATTTCTATCCTATTTTTATCTCCACTTTCATTTTATTCCATTAATTAGCTATACATTCTGAAGAAGTTTCTGTCTTCTTTAATAACTTTCAAATAACTTCTACTACCCATTCAATAAATTCGTTTTTTTAATATGTAGGTGGGGAAGTGCCAGTGTCTCATTTTTACTTTATCACCCTGCATTTTATCTTAGTTGTTATTGTTGCATGATCTGAAATAGTTATTGGATGCGTGTCAAAGCTTTCAATTAAATGCACATGTTCTGGTGAAATATTTCTGTCCAGTCTAACCCAGTTATTTTACCTTAATGAGAGATACATACATTCTCTCAGAGTTTCTATTGCCAAATTCACACCTTCCACACCAAGCATCTTAATAAATTTCTTCAGTAATCTACCATCTTTTGTTATATTCCCCTTCTAGGTCCCCCAAATATATCCTCACTGTTGCAAATCAAATTCCACTCCCCACTTATAAGTAATATTCCTCATTGACAGCTGATTATTTTTCCCCAAACTTTCTTAAGCTGCATAATAGAAATTTTAGGTGGAATATAAATTCATGCCAGCATAATACTCCTCCCTTGCCAATAGCCCCTTACTACTAAAAATCTGCCATTATCATTTTTCCTCTTCTATCTTTACTGTAGCTCTTCTTGCAATTAGTATAAGTACTCCCATTTTTCCCTTTCCCTGATATTCTCATGAATATCCATCCTGAAATCCTTTCTTTATCAAGTTCACATGCTCATTTATTTCAAATGTGTCTGATGTAGCATTGCTATTTGCACTCTGCAGTTCTTAATATAATTCATCAATCTTACTTTTTGTCTATACATGCGAAGCCGTTCACATTCCAAAAATAATATGGGTAGTGTAGCCATTATGATAAGAAGTTATTATTCCCATCTGTTATATGGAGCAGCTTTTTTAAATGTCTATTTAAAGCTTTTTGATGTTTGGCAGGTTGATCCTTTACAGTTTTCTTGTCATCTCTATTTGAACCTATGACAAATTTTACAAGATTTTTTGTTTTAACAAATACCCTAACAAAAAAAATGAAAGCCCTCAAAAAAGAAAAAAAAAACACCCCAAGAATGTATTAACTTAAAACAAACACAGAAAACTACATCTGCAAATAATGTTAACCCTCCTGATAGGAACAATTGTCCCAAATCAACAGCCACATGGTTATCTATACTAATATGCATGATACAGCCTTTGCTACTATTTACAGTAATTCCCGTCTGTTCTTGTTTTATTTTTACTCCCCTCCCAGATGTGAAAAACAGCTGATATGCTTTACAAAAACATTAACTGTTAGCCTTAAGAAAAAGTGTACTGGCTGTCTTTAAATAAAACCAAATCATACTCTGTTCTAGTAAGTGCATTGAATAATTTATGACCCGAAAAAGGTGCTATCTCTTATTTGCTTCCAAGAAGTTCAGACTTTATTTTTTATTAAGCTGCTTGCACTTGTACCTTTTGATTTTATATTTCTCTCAGTAAACAATGTCCAGACATCTTGAGATTTATTGCCTCCACCTGTAGTCATCTTGTTTCCATGGAAACATAAGAACAGTCTGTACAGCTGCCCTCAGCTGTAATCTTCTCAACTCACCCTGGCACCTCATTCTAAAGGAAAAATGTTCATTACATTCTCAGAGGTCCCTTGTTTTTTAAGCCCACTCGCTTACACACAAAAAAAAATGTTATTAGGTTAAGCCAGGGGCAGTAATCCAGATTCACCTATGCAAAAGTGAAAGAAAAAATCTCAACTGCACATATATTGTAATCAGTGCACTTTTACTCCCCATTCCCCACCCCAACAGCCCAAAAGTACAGCCTATTACTTAAACATGGTTTTGTTTAGCCTTTCTTCTCTTCTTACATTGTAATGCCTATACTTCCTAAAACTAACAAAGAAAAAAGTAATTGTTTACGTTAGTATCTTTATCACATACAACAATCACTGATAGTACTTTACTATATACCATGCAATTTATATCATGAAATGTTTTATATCAATATTGTTAAGAACACAAATTGTTTTATTTACAGTTACTTTTTCTTTTGTTTCATTTTTTGCCATTTAGTGCTCTTCCAAATATTAATGACCTGAAGTGGGGTATATGCCTTACACAAGTTTAACAAAATTCCAGTCTTTGTCAGCCACTTTTTCTTGTAAAGCCATATTTCATTATTGTGATTGATACTTTATAGTCTTAGATTTACTCACTAATTGTATTGCTGCTGGTCATCTTCCTGTTCATCTCCATCTCCCTCTCCCATCCCCTGACTCTGTTTCAAGTCTAAAGTACTTCCAATTCTTCTGGTCAACTCCTGCACCTTTTTCTGTCTGTCAAGCATTTTTCTTTAGAACATTGGACAATGTTTCACTGGCAAAATATCTCTATGAGATTTATTATCAGAAGAATGAGAAACAGAGTCCCCTTCTATTTGATGGTTCTGTTTTTGTTGGACAAATATTTGTATTTTCTTAGCCTGTTCTGCATTAAAAAAATCTTTGATCCTCCAGGTAATAATATTCTGCAGGTAGTTACAACAGCTTGAATTTCACACCTGCCTTTTGGCATTCCCTGATTGCTGAAATAAATTTGCTTCTCTTTTGTCTGCTATACAGTGAATAATCATTTTGCATAAACACTCTATTGTCTCCAGTTTTTAATACTCTGCCCTTCTGTCATAGTTTTGCAGGGATGAACTCTTCTGGTATGATTGCTTCTTTACTAATACATTTCTTGGCTGCTTTCGCATGGCCAGTTTGAAACATACACACAATGTGCCCTTTCGCTTAACAAATCCTGCTGTGGAATACCAGTCCAGTTGTTTATATTTGCTTTTATAAAGTTATCACATTCTATTTCTTCCAGTTTATCTGAAACAGCAGAAAATCTCAGGTTTACTTCTTGTGCTCTGTCTTCTAACTGTACTATTTTTTAAACAGATCTTTTTGAGCAGTCTCATAATCAGCCAGCCTTTTCTTCAATTTGACCTCTATTTTGCCGTTTTGTCAGTTCATCTGATTGGCTGTTTAAAGCTTCTTCCATGCTTCCTGCCTTTTCTTATGTGAGTTGGTATACTCATTCAGTGTTTCATTTCTTTTAATCAGCTCTGAGGACATTTGATTTACTTTTTCCTCTAAATTACTGGAAGCCATCTCTTGTACCAAAGCTGGAGCTTAAACTGATTTTTGCTGAACAGCTGCAGGATTCTTCACATTCAATGTTTTGTCTTCAGCTTTTCTAATGGAGTTTCTTTCAGGCTGTCTTTCTTCTTTGCTGGCATCCAAGCAGTATACTTATTAAATATTAACTGAATTTTACTAAACTGGCAGAATAACTGACCCTTCAGAATTCAACATTTGTTAATAGTGTTTACAATATTGGTATTTGCCTAAATGGGTTATGTGATTGTTGGGGAAGTGTTGTTTAAGGATGGTTTGCTGGGTAATTTTTTGATTTTGGTGAAGTTTATGATGAAAATGCTCAATCCTTGTTTGCTGTCTTAACACGATAAATTGTGAAAAAACTCTGTCATTTCTCTGGGTTTGTTTACTGCCTGGTGGATTCTGTGTAACGTTCTTCTTTGCTGGCATCCAAGTATTATACTTATCAGACAATAACTGAATTTTACTAAAACTGGCAAAATAATTGACCCTTATCTATCAGTTTTTTTGTTCACATTGGGGGAAATGAAATTAAGCTGTTGACCAGAGTGCAGCCACATTGGAAAGCCAGAATAAACAATCTTAACAAAATGCAGGTAAACGGACAATTAAGAAATGGCAAGGGCGTGCCAAAAAAGCCAAGAACCTCCAAAAAACAAGGAGAATCCAAAAAGTCAGAATGACTGTTCAAGATACCTTGTGACCCTCTCTCACCCTGGCTGCTTTTTTCTTCCAGAAACTCTGAATCTCCATGTTGTTTGTCAACAGATAGTTTCAGACAAATGGTTTCTGAAGATCATTCGTCAGGGCTACAGATAGCACTGGGAGGATATTTTTTTTTCCAGGGGGTCATTCCTCATCTCCAGATCAGACTTTTTTGTTTCCAATGGTTCTTCATAACATGCTTTCCCAAAGAGTGATAGAACCAGTCCCGCCTTCCTAGGTGGGGAAGGGGGTTTATTCAAGGATGTTCTTAGTGCCAAAGAAAGAGAACGCTTGGAGACCAATTCTGGATCTTTCTTTCTTTCCTAAGCTTGTTTGTGATAGTGCCCAAATTCAAAATTATTTCACTTCACAACCTGTTACTCTTTTTTTTTCTCTTTCAAGTGTCCTGGTAACACTAGACTTAAAAGATGCTTATCCTCACATCCCTTTTCATCCAGACTTCAGGTGTTTCTTAAGGTTTTGTGTCTCTGGTTCACATTATCAGTTCTCTGCGTTACACTTTGGACTATCCACTGCACCAAGACTGTTCACAATGTGTCTGGCTCCATGTAATAGGTCTTTACAGGCTACAAGGTATACACATTTTTCCATATTTAGAGGACTTGATTATATTTGCAGTGTCTTTCTCAAAGTGTTAGGAATCTCTCTCTCTCTTTCTCTTCTCTCTCAGATGAGAGATCTCTTAGACAGGTCGGGATTCCAAGAGAACATTCAAAAGTATTTCTTGACTACTTCACAGAGTATTGTGTTCCTGAGATGTCAACCAGACACCTCAGTTGAAGGAGCTTTTCTTCCACAGGAAAAAAGAAAATCTATATCTAGATCTGGTTATAAGGTTTTCCACTCAAACTTCGGTCAGTGTGAGGGAATACCTCAGGATTTTGGGTCTCATGACTTCTATGATACCCCTGGCAAGACTCCACATGAGAAGGATGCAGTGGTATCTGAAGTCTCATTAATCCCAACACCGTTTGTCTTTTCACATGCCAGTGCTGGGGTTTGTCAGAAGTGAAATCATTTGGTGGATTCAACAGATATGCTTAAATCCAGGTCTCCCTTTCTCCTTCCCTTTTCCAAAGCAGTCAGTCACTGCAGATGTCTCAAACTTTGCTTGGGGAGCGGTTTCAAGAGGGATAAAAGTGCGGGGTGTTTGTGACACCAAGGACAGATACAAGCACATAAATACCAAACAGATGCTTGCCCTGATCAAGGCAGAAAACTCTCTGAATCATGTTTAGTACCTGGACCTATGCAAGTTGTTACAGGCAACACCACAGTCATGTAGAACATCAGCATGTAGGGAGGAATCAGATTGTACCCCTTTTAGACTAACCTTGTTAGTTTGGGATATAACTTTGCAGCACAATTTTAGTCTACAGGCGTCCTACATTCAGTCGGAGAAAAATTGTGTTACATATGGGCTCAGCATGACCAGAGCAGACCCACATGAATGGACACTAACTCAGGGAGTCTTGCAAGATTTGATCAATCTTTGGGGAGTTCTTCAATAGACCAATTTGCTTCTTGCCTGAACTATCAACTGGCAGGATTCTGTTCCAGGACTCCATGCAAGAATGCCTGGAAGACAGATGTCCTTTGTTTTCCTTGGATAGGAAAGTTATTGTATACTTTTCCACCCGTTTACTAATATCCAGGGTACTTCTGAAGATTCAGAAGGAATGCCCTTCCAAAATCATTGTGGTGACTCCCTTCTGGCCTAGGCACCAGTGGTCCTCCATTGTTTTGAAAATGGCCAGAGGCAATTTCCACAAGATTCCTCACAGACTGGATCTACTCACACAAGAACATGGGTGTTTGATACACCCCAACATCAATCAACTTCAGTTGACTTTCTGGATGATAGGGTGTTAATTCCTTTTAGGAACCTGTTTAGTGAGGTCATGCAGCAGGTACTAATAGAGACAAGAAAGTTTGCTACTAGAAAATCATATTATTAAATGGAAAAGGTCTTCTAGTTGGTGCCTACAATGTAACTAACACGCATTCAGGGCTAGTTGTTCTCTGGTTCTACAATATTTATGTGAGTTACTATCCTGTGACATTTTTTATTCCTCTGTCAAGGTCTTTTATCAGCCATTTCAGAATGTCTGCCCATGGAGCCTTCTCTTTCAATGCAATCTCATGTCAAAATGTTTTTGAAAGGGGTTTTGCACAAGAGGCCTCTAAGTAAACCGGTGGTCCCTCCTTGGGATCTTAATTTTGTGTTAGAGAAACTAACACTTCCTCCATTTGAACTACCTAACCTGACTGACTTGAGGTTCATAGCATATGATTGCTCTGACCTCTGCAAGAAGGGTATCTGAGTTGCAAGCTGTTATGGTTAGTCAGCCCTATCTTATTTTCTACAGGGACAGGGTTTGATATCCAGATTTACGTTTAAGCCAAACTATCCAACTCCTTGTTTTCTTTCCCGAACCTAAAAATCTAGGAGTAAGGATACTCTATAGCATGGACAGCCACAGACAACTCATTTACTATCTTGACAGGACTAAATCTTTCAGATCTTTTCAGAAAAAAAGTGAATTTCGTGTGAAGGTAAGAAGAAGGAACAACTTGTGTCAAAGCAGTTTATTTTCAAATAGTTGTCTAAGGCTATTACCTTTTGTTATACTCATCATAACAAAACTATTCCAGGAGGGTTCAAGGCCAACTTTACCAGGGTCTTTGCTACATCTGTGGGTTTTTGAAAAGGGTTAGCTGCTACTTGGTTCTCTGTACATGCTTTTAGAAAGCACTGTAAGCTTGCTTCCTTCTGTAGGGCCAGGTCAAGCTTTGCTAGGACCATCCTCCAGGGCTCCCAGACTCTTCTCCTTTCACCTCCCAAATGTGGTAAGCTAGGGGAATCTACCCATATAGCTAAGGAAGCAGTAATCACTATGATGAACATTGTACAGCTAAACTTATTACAGTAGATGTTTAAATGATCACAGCTGTAATAGCCTCTGCTTCCATCCATCCTCCGAGGTTTAGGTGTGTTTTTTATATAAGGGTGTGGAGATTTATTATTTGTTGTTCCTAGCATTATCATTTCAGGGCTCAGCCTCCCCCTCTCTGTTGGCAGAAAAGCTCTGAAGGACTTGGCAGCCAAACTTGTCTTTTAGTCACCTCAGCTTGAGTTGTCGGAGTGTTTAGTCACGTGGAAGGTGCCCTGAAACTTTTGAAGGTGGATGGCTGTTATATCCTTGGCAGGATATAATATATATAGCCACGGCTACTGCAGCATTGAACATTTGAACATCTACTGTTATGGTAAGTTTACTAACACAACTGTACTTTCTCCCTTCTGGAATTAACCTGAAGCAATTACCAAAAGCTGCCTCACAGACTGGTTTTACTGACTCAAGCAAGACCAGGGGAGTTTGATGTATCTCGGCTCCAAATAACTGCAACTGACTGCCTGCACACCTTCACTCTGACTGCTAATTGGCTAGCCCGTATAAAGGAAATCAGCAGAGTGAAGGTTGCTTTGGAATTCCTTGCCACCTCAAGGAGAAGCATTTCTGGGGCTTCACAAGAGCAGCAGTTAGCTAAGAGCTTTTTTCTGGCAAGTAAGTCTTCATTGGGGGACCCCTTCACAGAAAAAAATGTTGCCTTTTAAGAAAATATTATTTCTTTTTATTTTCTGACTAAAAGAGATATTTCCTGTTTAAGAGACCTGGTATTTTTTAACAATATCAGAAGTTTCCTGCAAGGGACCTCTGTTTTTAGCTACTTTTATTCAGCTAATTAGTAGCTAATTTTGTGTAAATGTATTTTTCTGCTTGTATAATTTGTTAAAACTTAATTTTGTGACTGAAAGGTTTATTATGCATTGGCAGGGAAGTGTTTTTACAGTGTAGTATGTTTGTTCATTTCATGAAAATCTACCTGCCATTTTTCTTTTTCTGTGTGTTTTAACTTACTGGGAAAATTGAGTGCTGCTTGTACTTTTACTTTATGAAGGGGCTGGTACAAAAAACTTACCTTACAACTGATTCGTTCCTGCAATGCTTACAGCTTTTGTCATCTGTTCCTTTGTTACAGCATGGATACTTACTCCTGTCTTGCTGGTTCCCTTCCTGCTGTTCCTAGAAAGAAAAAAAACTTTTACCAAGAAGCCCTTGTCTTTGTTATGGGCTCAGTGTATGCCTCAGACAATAGCAGATGAAACTGCAGTGGCCTTTGGTTGTTCCTTAGACCACTTGATTACCACTCTGGCTTCCATTGATGTAGCCCTTTTGGCCACCATGAATTGGGGATCAGCCATATACTCTTTGGCTGTTCCAGTAACCGCTACGGGGATGGGAGAGCCATCCTGTCTTGGGCTGGGAGACACTTCAGGAGGGTAACCAGTGCAAGAAACCATTCGACCTGACGTCCCTCTGTCAAATCGGTCTTCTTTTGCAGGAACTCCTATAAAGAAAAAAAAAAACATAAAAGGTTAAACATTGTTTTTCTCTAGACGCCATTACAGTTAAGAAAGATGATTTTCATACCTTAGCAAGGCATTTATTGCAGGCTATGAGTCCTAGTGTCCAGAAGCCATTATAGATGAGCATCCCCTGTAAAGAAATTCCTGAGTTAACAGAGTCTGATGATTTTGACTATAAAAGAGATGGGGCTTCTTCTGCATTAAATTCACAAGCCCATCTTTCTGGCTGTGAATAAAATACAAATTGTTTTCTCATGTGAAGAAATTATCTTTTAATGAAACCTTAACCAACTTAATTGAGGTATTTTTATGGGAACAGCTAGAACATCCCCCTAAAGCAAAGAGATATTATAAGATGTTACAAATGGATATTCCTCATCCATCCCTCATATACTGCCAGCCTTGGAGGATGTGTTGAATGCTGCCTGTAATCTTCTTGATACCCAGAAGGCAGTCCTTAAAAAGCAGATAAAGTGTATAAAGCGCATCACTAATGCATTTCTTTTCTCACATTACATCAGAACCAGCTGCTGTATTCACTGCATTTCCTGCTGGAAATAGCCTGCCATTGAGTACTGACCCTTCACCTCTTGAAAAGGAAGACAAGGCGTTGAACCACCTTGGTAAGATAATGTTTTCTACAGAATTCTCAATTATCAAGCATACATGTGGAAATGTATGCTTTGTTATATGGATAGTCTTAGGGAACCTGTTACTTCACTGCCACCAGAGAAAGTTTTTTTTTTTTTAATCAGACTGTTTCTACCTGATAGTGCGGATAGTGTGTCTAGGTCCACTGCTACTGCTACAGTGTTGAGCAAATATGCTTGGGTATGTAACCAAAACTTTGCTGATTAGGTAAAATGTGAATTCTTAGATTCTTCTTTAGATAATGAGGTATTGTTTGGCTCATCTGGTGCCCAGGTACTCAAACAATATGATGAAAGAGGAAAATTGATTCAGGGAGTTTGTAAGATTTTCATGTCCCTTGATACACATCTTATAGGCGTCACTGTTTCTCTAAAAGCCAGATACACAAAAACAGTTATTTTCTGGCAAATAAGGAGAAAAAATGGATGTCCAGAGAGAAATGACAACAAGGGGTGGAATCTATCACAATGGTTAAAGTCGTCACCTTATAGATACCAGGTATAACATTTTAATTCTGATCTCGGGTTATTGTCTAGGTTTAAAATTGCCCTTCAGAGCAGTATTCACCCATGAACCTATTAGAAACAGGGGCCCTTTTAAAAAAGGGACAGACCAACAGTACAGAATGATGATGCCAGCATTCTTTCCCCCTTCCCACTACCCTGGCTAATTTCTCTTCAAATCTGTCTCACAGGCTGGTCTTCAAAATCCCCTCTTCTGCAAACGATAGTCTCAGACTCATGGTTTGTATGATTCTCATGATTCTCCTAGTCAGGTTGCACATGAGAAAGATGCAGTGTTTTTTAAAAAAACACATGGACCCAACACTTTCATTCTCTGGAGCATCAAATTCCAGTTTAGGGCTTTCTAAAAATGGAACTGTGTTGGTTGAAACAACAAATTCAGCTGAACCCAGGCCTCCTTTTCTATCCTCAAACCTTATATCAGTCTCTTACCACAGATACTTCAGATTTTTGCTTGGGGAGCTATGTCCATGTGGGTAAAGGCAAGGCCTGTGGAATCATTCATACAGACCAAACCACATCAGTATAAAAGAAGTGTTGGCTATGATCCATACCTTGAAGTCTGTCAATCACCTTTGGTCCGCAGGACCTCTTCAAGTGATTACAGACAGTACCATAGCCATGTGGTTCATAAACAGGAAGGCGCAAGGTCATACTCCCTATGAGGGCTGGCTGTAATCATTTTGGAGGTAGCTATTCAGCATTCCTCAATCCTCCAAGCATCTTGCATTCTATTAAAACAAAATATAGTGGTAGACTAAACTGAGCAGGACCTGAACAGACTCTCACAAATGGAAATTGCAATATGCTTCTTTCCAGGAACTGATCTAGTTGTGTAAAACACCTCAAATAGATCTGTTTGCATCCTTTCAAAACAGGCAACTAAGCAAATTCTGCACCAAGACTGGAAAAGAGTTACATCTTCCTTCCTTGAATAGAAATGTTTCTTTATGCTTTTCCACCCTTTCCACTGATATTCAGGATAATGCTGAGGATTCAGAAAGTTTCCCCAAAAATCATTGTGGTGGCTCTCTTTTGGCCCAGGCAACATTGGTTCACCCTTCTTATGGAACTGACCAAGGGCAATTACCCTAAGCTTCCCCAAAGACTGGATGTTATTCTGCTCATACAAGATAGGGAGTATGATACATCCAAATCTTAATCAACTTGAACTAACTGCCTGGATAATTATATTCTAGTATCTTTTAGACATTTATTTCATTAGGCTATGCAGCAGGTGCTAAAAGAAGCTAGAAAACCTGCTCTTAGAAAATCATATATTGGTAAGTGTAAGTGTTTTTGCTAGTTGGTGCCTAACCAATAACCAGGAGGAGCCCATTACGGATTTTGTACCACTGGTGCTCAAATATTTGTGATTTACTTTCCTCTGGACTGTCTTATTTCTCTGTAACTGTTCATCTTGTGACTATTTCAAAATGCCTTACATAACCCTCCTTTGTTTTCTATGTCTGCGGTAAAACAGTTTCTGAAAGGAGTTTTATCCTTGAGACCTCCTCATTAACAGGTTGCTCCTCCTTGGAATCTAAACTTTGTGCTGGAGAAGTTGACTGTGTCACCTTTTAAATCTGCTCATCAAACTGAATTAAGGTTCTTGACTTGAAAAACTGTACTCCTCATTGCTCTGATGTCTACAAGGAGTGTATTCGAATTGCAAGCTGTAATGATAGGTGAACCTTGCCTTATATTCCACAGATGTAGGGTCACATTAAGAACAAACCCCTCTTTTAATGCCCAAAGTGGTTTCAGAGTTTTCTTTGAATCAAGTCAGATTCAGCTATGTAGGTCTTAGGCTAATAAGTACCTCATTGAGGACACTTCCATCTTATTTAGAGATTTTTTTTTCTAAACTGTCTCTTATGTCAGTTAGAAAGGACAGATATTATTATGGAAGACAACTAATTCTTGTTTTTTTAACTGGAAAACATCTTTTTTTGAATTATCACATGACACAGGCAATCATACATTTATAAAAATAAAAACAAACCATATTGATGCATTTTCAGTTGCAAATATTATACATCGGTGCAGCGGTAGCATTGTCGCCTCACAGCAAGAGGTTCTCCCGTTCGATTCTCGGCTGGAGCACCTTCTGTGTGGAGTCTGCATGTCCTCCCCACGGTCGAGTGGCATTCGAAAGACATGCGTGAATGGGTGTGTCTTTGTTGAAATTTGGGCGTCGAACTGGCACCTCAGCACCGTAAAAATCTACTGCCAATCATTAGCGGACCGGAGTTCCGCTGTGGCGACCCATAACCGGGAAAAAGCCGAAAGAAGAAGTTATAATCTATACAATAATTTTCAAACATTACATAACTCATTTAGTTCCTGCCTTCCCTAAAACCTCATTCTTCCTCCAAAACAATATTCTGCATGTATTGTTTCCATTGTTCCCATTTTTTTAATATGTAATTTGCTCCTACGCTTTTCTAAAGATCACACTTACAGTTCTTTTATCTCTGTTACTATATTCACTACTCCTAGTACAGTTAGTCTAGACTTTGATTTCCATTTGCTAGTAATTTCTTTTTTGGTGGCCACCAGAATTAAACTTAGAAGGCCTTACTATTTCCCGATTCTGTATCACAGCTCAAAAAATAATTTCCATAGTTACACCGGTTTGCTCACCCAGTACTTCTGACAGAGTGGTCAGCATGGAATTTGCAAAGTCTACCAATGCTTTACACTCCCAGAAAATATGCTCCCAATTATCTCTTTTTTCCCTACCACACCTCTAACATTTGCAATCTACCGGAGAAAAATTAATTGGAGTCTGCTTATGGTATAAAAATACCTCTGCAAACACTTCCAACCTAAGATCCTACATCTTCTAAACTTCATTGCATATTTGGGAGCCATACATAAATCGTCCTTTTTCCCGATCCTTTCTAACTTCCTCTGATCGATTCCTGTAGTTATGTAATATATTATATGTTCTACTAATTATCTTCTATTCTAGATTATACTAAAAACTTTACCTTTACTGGTCTTTCACTTAATACCCCCATATTCCTGTCACTTTGCCTATAGTCTATCAATCCCTGATAGGGAAGGCAGTCTGTAGCCTGCAGTCCAAATCATCAGGTTCAGAATAATATTATCTGCAAATAAAAAACAGCTTTTCTTGATTACCGTGCCAATTACAGCCTTGAATTTCTGAATCCCTTACTTTCTTTGCCAGTGGTTTTAAATATAATGCTCACAACAAAGTGGGAAGAGGACACCCCTGTGGTTCCTCTGCTCAAACAAAACTTAGTCCTACTCCCTCTTCTAAAAACTGGATTTAGAAGGATTGTTTCAGTTTTGTGCAAGGCTTATTTAAGACTATTCTGCACCTTCAGCCTTCTTTTCTAGCCTTTTCTTTCTCCTCATCATTCAAGATGAAGATGTCCTTCTTCCTCCAGAGAAGAATACATTATTTCTGACTCTGATCAGGAAGGATTGAACTATGCCTAGCAACTCTCTTCTCCACTGTTTTAGAATCAGAATCTGAGACTACTCTTTCCTCAGATTCACCAAATGAGGACATTTCCTTTTATGCTTAGTATCTCCAGAATGAAAGTTTTTTTAAGTGTTGGGGAAAGGTATCAGATTCACAGAAGAGATATTATGAGCTCCTCAGCATGGGTTCATCAAAATCTCTAGCCATCACCCCTATATTATGAGCTTTAAAGTAGCTTTCGCCATAGCAACAAATGTCCTTCCTTATCACTGTTGCAGTATTCATCACATATTGGATTTCCTACTAAGGACAGACCAATATCCGGCCAGTATACCAAAGTCTTTGCATCCTCCCAGCACTGTACATCAGGCGTATGCTCCCCGCACAATTGTAGGGCATAAAGGTGACATATGCACACTCAATACTCAGAACTTGTTTGCTGCCAGTCCAAATGCCATGGCTGAAAGTCAGTCTGAACACCCTTCACTGAGCTGTTTTCTACTGAGCCATTTACAGAAACGTTCCCCATTGTTGTTCCTTCTTTTCATTCTTGTCTTTATGTACTTAGGGTTCATGTCATCCAGGAAAGGAAAATGTTAGTGTGAGTCAGATTCCCCAAAAAGATCACCACAAAAAGTGTTTATACAACCTAAATGCTGTATAATTAGAAGATCATACCCAGTGTACAATTTGCCATGCCTTTGTGCCAAAAACTCTTCACAGACGTATGTCTTCTTTATCCACTTACTTTGAGAAACAACATCTCAAACTTTTGACCCAGGGTACTATGACTAAATTAGGCCACCCTGATGTACAGCCATCTCTCAAAAAGAACATTAAAAAAATCCCTGTCTGAATCTGCTGCTTTCCATCCTCCACTGGACATCTCTGTCAAGGTGGATGAAGACCTTGAAGACCATCCAGTGCATACACTGGTTTCCTCTGCTGCAAACCTTTTGGTGGCCAGCATGGAACCAGCTTCTCACATGTCCTCTGAGGCTGTGCAAATGCCCACCATGAAGAATGAGGGGGAACCATGGATGATCATTTCCAAAGGGATTCCTCAGAATCTTGTTAGGGAAGAAGTTCCTCATGTCCTTATTGAGTCTAAGCATGGCTGTGAGCCCTCTAGATTGTTCAAAGCTGCTGACATTTCAGTAAAAAAGAAGCAGAAAAATAGGCATTTTTTTTCCCATTGCTAAGGATCATCAGAGGGAATGGCAGGATTTTACCAAGAGTCTGTTCAATTCTCTGATGGCCTTGAAGCCCCCTCTTGGTTTATTTGTTCCTGCTTCTCCTTGGTCTTCTGCTGCAGCCAAAAGGACAAGGGAATCTGATTCTTCGGATGAGGACGGGGATTCAGAAGATGAATCCTTGACCTACTCCTCATGAATCACTTCAGAGAAAGAGAATTCCTTGGGTCCTGAATCTCTCTATAAGGAGATGTCCGTTGGGGATAATATCGTTCACATGATGGGGCATTTAAGTGAGATTGCTCCCAGATCTCTGACATTCAGAAGAGATATTATGAGGTGTTACAAATGCTTTGCCAGGGATGGTCTGCACCTCTCCCCTGTAGGCTTGTGAACATTAGCTAAAATTTTGTCTTCTCCCATAGTACTTCTGACAGAGTAAGTCAAAACCAAGAACATCTATAGGTATTACTGCTCAGTGCTATGAGTCTAAACAAAAAACTCCACTTCCTAGAAGCTCTCTTCACCCTAGAGAATGCTGTCATCTGTGCAGTCACTGAGACATGGTTTAAAGCCGCAGAGAGCACACCGACAGTGCAAGGTTATAATGTCTTCCACACATCTAGAACAGCAACTACACAGACAGGGACTAAAGGTGGAGGTGTTTCATTTTACATTAAAAATAAATATACCTCAAGGCTAGTCAAAGAGGACAATGCACTTGAGCTACTCCATGTTCAAATTAACATAGGCAAAATGCAAAACCACTTCCTTCAAGTTATAGGTCCCCCTGTCTGACCTAGGAAATCTCTACCATGTATTTAAACTTATTGGAAACACTCACCATCCAACCCAGTACCATATTCATGGGCAACTTTAATTACTCCACTATTAAGTGAGAATCCTATGCAACACCAAATGTACAGGCACAGAGATTCCTGGATTTTGTAAACACAAACTCCCTGGATGAGATTGTCCATATACCAAACAGGTTTGCAACCATACCTGATCTGGTCCTCACTAATATGTGAGAGTGCTGCACACCCTGTAGTATAGTCTTTTCTAATAAAGTCAGACCACAAAGTGGTCTCCTTTGAAGTAAAAAGAAAACCTGGACCCCAGCTAACCCTGGAATATTCATGAACTCTAAGGCTAACGTCTTGCTGTTAAGTGATAACCTGGCAAAATTTGAAGCACCCATAAACCCAGAGAACACTGTTGCCTATGCAGAACTGTTCACAGAAACCCTGTACAAGCATGTTAATAGCTGCATAGAGGCAGTTATACCCACCAGGAATAAGTGCAGAACTAACTCAAAAAAAGCCACCCTGGTGGAATCACAAAATCAACTGGCAGTATAACAGAAGGAAGAAAATTATGGCCAAAATTAAGAGGTGCAGCACCCAGCAGGATAAAGCACTTTCATCAAACTAAACAAACAACGCAGAGAACAAATAAAGTCTAGCAAAGCCAAATTTTAGGTAAATTTAGCCTCCCAGGCCATGAACAACCACAAGGTATTCTTTACCTAGGTCCCCAACCTCAAAGGCAATACACAGTTGTGTGCAGAGCTCATTGTAAATGGAGCCACCTACACTGAGTCAGAAGATACAGCAAACCTACTGACTGAATAAATTAATTTCCAACTTTACCCTCTTTCCCCATCAACATTCCCTCATGAAATACCATTGAATATAATTCCCCCTGGTATCACTAGGAAACAGGTCCTTGATGCTCTCACTGTGGCCAAGAACACTGCATCTGTGGGCCCAGTCAGTATCCCAGGATGCCTTCTACATAGCATGAAACATGACCTATCAGACCGTCTGGAATTGCTGTTTAACTGTAGCCTCTAAACTGGCTTTATGCCTCATGAAGAACATCAATAGTCATCCCTCTACACAAAAGAGGGCCATGACCCTGGAACTACAAACCCATAGGTCTCACTCATCTTGCATACAAAGCCATGGAAAGAGTTACCATGGAAATTATCAATAATTTTACAGTAAACCTCAAGACACTGAACCCAACCCATAACCTACTCATCCAAGGTCACCAGAGCAATGGATGAAAGCAAAATGGTTCACACTGCCTACCTTGACTTGGCCAAGGCATTTGACAAAGTACCCCACTCGGGCATTGTTGACAAATACAAGAGGTTAGGTGGTGGTGCTGTGGTAGCGTTGTCGCCTCATAGTAAGACGCTGTCCGGTTCGATTCTCAGCTAGAGTGTCTTCTGCGTGGAGACATGTGTGAATGGACGTACCTTCGTTGAAGGTTGTGCGTCAGGCCTGGCAAGCCGGTACGTAAAAATCAACTGCCAATCATTAGCGGACCGGAGTTCCGCTGTGGCGACCCCTAACCAGGAAAAGCTGAAAGACGCAAACAAGGTACAAACATGTATGTCACCCAGTGGATAGCTATCTGGCTTACAGACAACCCTAGAAGTTAAAAGTGGGGAGTCCATCTCTACAGAGAGGCCAGTCATAAGTGGAGTCCCTCAGGGATCAGTCCTGGGATCCCTCCTTTTTTGTCATGTATTTCTCTGAAGTCAGGGTCAGTGTAAATGGTCTCTGGCTGAATAAATTTGCAAATGATTGCAAATTAGGGACTGTCATGGAATCCTACACCAACACAAATGTTCTCCAAGAAGGGCTGACACAGACAAACAACTGGTGTCAGAGCTATGGACTACACTAAATGCCAAGAAAGGCATAATAGTATCCTTCGGGAAGTCATCCACCCCTGTTAACTATCATATTGACAACACACCCCTTAGAGTTGACCTAGTACTCAGGGAATTGGGGAAACACATAGACAGTAATCTAGCTTTTGACCATCACGTGTCTGCAGTAGTGAGGAAATCACTCTATGTTGCGGAAATTATAAACAAAGGTATGGCATCTAGGTCCTAGGAAGTCATTGTTCCACTGTATTTGGCATTCATCAGATCTATAGTTGAGTACAGTGTCCCATTTGGTATGTACCTAACCAGGCATATCCAGTAAATGGAACGTCCACAGAGGTTCCTCCCTAAAAGAATACAGGTCGTAAGTAAAATGTCCTATGCAGACTGCCTCAAGGCCTTATCCCTGTATTCTGTCTCCTACAGGCTATTGAAGGGAGATCTATGCCTGGCATACAGGACATTGTCAGACCCCACTCTGACAGACCTCCTGCATATCAGCAGAACAAACAGTACCAGAATTACCTCTTCTAAAGACTTAAAACCTTGTCTGTGTTATAAATAGTCTGTGCTGGAGAGACAGGTATGTATCCCAGAGACTACCCGGTCTCTGGAACAGGCTCCCCATCCATGTTCATAGGTAGGTACTAGGCTATTGGCCCTGGGGCCTATATAAGCCTAGCCAAAGGTACTCTGGCTTTCGCCACCCAAGAAAATTATTTTCCTGTGCCACTGTCGAGCAGAGCCACAGAAGTGATCCCCAGGGTGATTTTCCTATCTCCCATCCAATCATCAAGATTTTTCTTGAAGAGTGCTAATGGGCAGCTTTGTTTGATATAGATAGGTAGTTTGTTCCAGAGTATGGGAAGTCTCTGGGACAGGAATCTATCCCTCCAGCATGTTCTGTTTATTGTGGTGACGAGGTTTAGATCCCTAGAGCGTGTAGCTCGTAGGGATTGGGATTTCTTTAAGTGGAGCATGTCTAAAAGCTCTGGGTTTGACATAGCTTTGTGTGTTAGGCAGAGATCGCCTCTGAGTAGGTGATATGCAATGGAGTAAAGCTGCAGTTTTGTGAGACTGTCTGCATAGGGCATCTCTTTGAGGCCGGTAATCCTCTTTGTGAGGTATTTCTGTGGCCTTTCCAGTTGTTGTAGATGTCTTGTGAGGTACATACCAAAAGGGGCATTGTACTCTATAATGGGTCTAATGAGCGACGAGTAGAAGGGAACAATGATCTCTTTTTTCCTGGATGAGAAACCTTTTGTGATGAGGTGTGCCACGTAGAAGGATTTCCTGACTACTGTGGCGATGTGATTATCAAAGGAGAGACTACTGTCCACCTGTGTCCCAAGGTCTCTTATCACACTTTCGGTGTTAAGTAGACTACCACCTATGTGGTAGTTCATGGGTACTGAGTTTTTACCAAAAGGAATGACAATGCACTTTTTGGCATTGAGCTTGAGGCCATGGCTTTGACACCAGGCATCTGTCTCAGCGAGGCCCTTTTGTAGGATGTCCACATCTTTTGGAGTTTTGATTGTGGCTCCTAGTTTGCAGTCATCTGCGAACTTCGTTAGCCAAAGACCTTCTGTGTTGGCCTGTACTTCAGAGAAGTAGATACCAAACAGGAGAGGACCCAGGACTGAACCCTATGGTACTCCACTTGTCACTGGTCTGAAGTTGGATTTGGAGTCTGCTACTTTCACAGTGTGGGTTCTGTCAGTGAGCCATTTGGCAACCCATCTTGTGACATAGGGATTTATACCTAGTTTAGTGAGTTTATCTATAATTCCAGAGTGGGGGATGGTGTCGAAAGCCTTGGTGAGATCTAGATAGGCTGTGTGAACCACCTTACCCTCATCTACGGCTTTGGTGACTGCTTCAAAGAAGTCTATCAGGTTTAGGAGACATAATCTGCCTTTTACAAACCCAAACTGGGTGGGGTCCTGAGTTTGGAGATTACCAATGTCTTTGTTTATAAGTTCCATGATGATACATTCCATAGCCTTGCAGACCAGGCTCGTTAGGCTAATGGGGCGGTAGTTTCCGGGGTCTGTGGTGGCTCCCCCTTTGTGGAGTGGGATAACTGTCGCTGTGCGCCATTCAGTGGGCACATAGCCTGAGGTGAGGCTATGATTGAACATGGTACTTAGCTGGCGTGCCAGTTCTTTCTGTAGTTCATGTAGAACACAGCCTGGGATGTCGTCAGGTCCCATGGATGCTGTGTTCTTGGCTTTGGATAGTGTGTTTTTTTTACCTGTGCAGCCATGATTACAGGAACTTTGCATTCTTCTGGTATAGAGATGGGCCCTGTAGGGGATGACAGGGGGGTAAAGTTAGCACTGAACCTATCTGCCAGGATGTTGGCAATATCAGTTGGTTCTGTATATTTAGTGCCATTGTGCTGTGTGTTGCCATTGAGATTCTTGACATAGCTATAGAATGCTTTGTGGTTGTCTTTAGAGTCAGTGGCAATTTTGTTTTCATAACTAGCTTTGGAGGATTTTATGAGGGATCTCAGCTTCTTACTGAGGCTGACCAGGGAGTTTCTCCAATCATGGGATTTTACTCTTTTTTGCAACAGTTTCTTTCTTCTGTTGTAGAGTTTGTTTATGGCAGGGGACCACCAGATTGGCTTCCTTTTTTTGGAGGATAGCATCTTGGTTCTGTTAGGGATTGCACAATCCATGCACTCGTGTAATTGCTTATAAAGTGCATTTGTGTAGGATTCAGCAGTCATACCTCTATTGTCCGTGAAGCATGAGTTCCTCTCTAACCCAATTTAAGTGTAACTTGGACAATTGGATGGGGAACAGGAGAGTAATCCCAGGCTTGGCACCTATGTCTCTAATGGACACAGGCAGCCTGTAAATGGTTCATCTCCTGCTTATACTTATCAAAGATACCAGAACGTGTTAGGGATTTGGGATGCATGGCTAACTTAAAAAGGCCCTTGTGGTCATTAGCGTAGTAAACACCTATGAATCTGTAAACCCATGTCTGACCTAAACAGACTGAACTAATTTGTCAGACAGGCCCAATTCCAGATGCTAATGGTGCAGTCCATTTTACCTCTACTGAGGAAGGTTGACTGGAAGTGCTTGACAGATCTCCAGGATGTTTATAATACAAAGATAGCTAGACCTTCCAGGAGGTTTCTGCACTTTCAGCTGAGAGACAGTCATTATCAGTTTTGAGCACTGCCCTTTGGTCTCACCACAATCCCCTGGGTGTTCACCAAATGCATTAAGCAGTGGTTGCTCTCCGGCTCAGGCTGCAGAGATTTGTTTTTCTTTTCTTTACATGGATGACTGGTTCCTTACAGCAACTTCAGTGGAATTGCTAGTTCAAGCAGGAGTTTCCTTGCTCCATCTCTGCCTAGCTTTAGGAACTGTGATGAATTTAGACAAGTGCAATCAAGAGACAATCCAGGCTATGGAGTTTATAGGTTGTCATCTGGACAGTACTACCCAAATTGCCAGACTTCCTCTCTTAAGGATTTTGTCTCTACACCTTCAGGCCTACCAACTAGCAAGTTTTATTTTCTCAAAGGCCACCCACTTCTCTGATCCTTCATCTCCTTGGCTTGATGGATGCTGCTGTTTTGTTAGTTCTCCTGGCCAGGTTCTAAATGAAGTTACTTTGATGGACCCTCTCAGTCCAATGGTCTTTCACAACACACCTTGTACAGTATCCCGTAAGACTTGTGAATACTTGTTGCATCACATCTCTTGGTGGATAACATCTAACAGTTTGTCTTTAGGATGGCCCCTTGTCCTTTCCCCCTGCCCACTGCCACTGTACCTATGGATGCTTCCATCCTAGGCTGGGGAGGTGGTACTTCGAAGGAATACCATTTCAAGGTACCTGGTTCCATTAAAATGCCAGCTTGCATATTAGTTGCATGAAAGTTCAAGAGAAGGGTGATTGGTGAACGGATATGCAGAGTAGTAGTACGAAAGATGGGAGATGAGCAGTTCGGATTCAGATCAGGATGCAGCACAACTGACCAGATGTTTGAAGTTAAATAAACAGTTGAGAAGAAGCTAGAGGTGAGGAAAGAGACCAACTGGGCATATGTCAAGGTCCCAAGAAAGCTCATCTGGGCAGTACTGCGGTAGTTTAAAGTCCCAGAAACACTGGTAGAATTAGTGCAGGCTATGTACAAGGACCCAATGACTCAAGTAAGAACAGTGTTCAGCCTCGCAGAGGGGTTCCCAGTGGGAGTGGGTGGACACCAGGGTTCAGCTCTGAGCCCACTGATGTTCATAATGGTAATGGACTACATTAGCAAACAGGTTGGAGGGGACAGATCAGTAAAGTTGTTGAATGCAGATGATGTGGCATTAAATGCAGACTCTGAGCAAGACCTCCAGCAAAGTACAGAGCAAAGGAATGCAAAACTGAAGTCTCATGGGATGAAACTAAGCACAGGTAAGAGTGGTAATGGCAGCAGAGAGGGGAAATCAGAAGAAGCTGAGAATTGAGATAGAAGTGAAGATAGTGGAACAGGTAAATAGCTTCAAGTATCTGGGAGGGGTGGTTGAGGAGAAGGGAAGTCTGAATGAAGAGGTCAAAGCTAGAATTAGAAGGGCTGCAGCCAACTGGCATAGATTGTCAGGTATAGTCTGTGACAGAAGAATGCCAAAGAAGTTGACAAGTAAGGTGTACAAGACAGTGGTGCGACCAGTACTACTGCATGGTACAGAAACCTGGACAGTAGAGGCAGAGCAGATGAAGAAGCTAGAGGTGATGGAAATAAAGTGCCTGAGAAGGGTGGTAGAATGCACTATATGGGACAGGTGAAGAAGTGAGGATATAACATCAGAAGCCAAAGTAGTTCCAATTGCAGAAAAAATCAAAGAGAACAGATTACGGTTTGGACACATGCAAAAAAGCAGAAGACAATCTGGTGAAGAAGATTTGGGACAGACAGGAAGAGAAGGTAAGAGGAAATGATGATGTCCTGCAAAGAGGTGGATGGATTGTGTGAAAGAGCATCTGCGACAGTCAGGCATAAGTGTGAAAGAAGGTAGGAGTGTGGCCTTGAATCGAGAGAGATTCCAACAGTTAACATGATTCCCTGACTCCATATAGAAAATGGGAAAAAAAGGGGGCTGATGATGATAACGATTGCATATCAGTGTTTTAGAGATCAGAGCAGTCCTTCTGGTGTTGCACGCTTTTCAGGATTGCCTTCTCAAAGGTGTGCTACCTGTCTAAACCAACAGACCCTGTGTTGAGAGGCCACAAGGATGTGGCAATAGGCAGTGGGTGGGAGGCTGGAATAATGGTTAGTGTTTACCTTACAGACTCAAGGTGCAGGGCTTGATTCTTACATGGTGGTAATTGGCTTGGCTTAAAATGGCCACAAGGGCAGTTAGCCTTGTACTAATCTATGAACCTGTGAACACTTTCTGATAGCAGTGCACATCCCAGGGAAATGAACATCCTGGCAAACAAGTTGAGCAGGAGTAGTCTGATGCCCCATGAGTGGTCCCTCAACCTGTCAGAGGCAGCCAACTATGCTGTGAACTGTTTGCATCACCCCTCATCACAAAGTGCAGCACCTTCTTTCCCTGAATCCCCAGTAGAGACAGTTACAGACAGACACTCTTGTCCATGTTTGGCCTTCAGGTCTCATCTACAACTCCCTGGATAGTAATGTTTTTCCAGCAGAATGGTGCAAGGAGACTGTGATTCACACACCCATGTTCTGGCAGGAGAAATTCAGTTCCCTTTCCTGTGGCCTCATCTGCTTCACCCTGCTTGGTTTCTGGATCTGATCCTGGATCTAATCTCACATCCTTCAAGCCAGCTTCACTTGGATCTCAAATTTGTTAAACTAACCACTTGGTTCTGGTCTGCCAGAGTGGTACTTATCCTTTCTTCATTTCTGAAATCATCCACTAGGAGAATTTATAGCAGGAAATGGAAGAGATTTAGTATTTGAGCCATGTCTAAAGGCCTGGATCCTTTGGCAGCACCCTGTGATACAATCCTAGACTTCTTAGCTTGCCTTTTTCAATCATGGGCGTGATAGTCTACTATCAAAGTCCAGTTAGCTGCTACTTCTAATTTTCATGTTAAAACTAAGCTCTCATAGCTTCTCTGAGACTTTCAAAAGCTTTTTTGAAGTATACTTTTCTCCTCAAGCCACTCTTGATAGTTCCACTCTCTTCTTGGGATCTGTCCTTTGTATTACAGGCTTTAACCTGTCTCAATGTGAGCCTGCTGCTACTGTGGATCTTTTGTTTTTATCTTGGAAAACTCTTGTTGGTTGCATTGACTTCTGAAAGATTAGTGTCAGAATGTGAGGCTTTATCATGTAAGTTTGCTTATCTAATTTTTCACAAGGGCACGGTATCTTTACAAATGAATCCAGCCTTTTTGCCTAAGGTGGCCACTGGGTTTAATTTAAACCAGTCTGTTCACTTGTCAGCATTTTCCTGAAGTTCAGTAATACGGGCAATTGCATTTTTCTCTGTTGCATTCTTTACCATTTGTTAAGATTTTATTTACATAGGACGAAGGACATCAGGGAATCCAGTTAACATTTTGCATCTTTTTCCAGAGTATCTAAGGTCACTTTTTCTAGATGGCTCACTGGTTGTATATCTTTCATGTACAAGATTAATGGATTGTCATTACCATCCAGATCAAAGGTACATTTTACCAGAGTAGTAGCTACTGTGACAGCTTTTTTTTAGCTATGCTGCACTGGATAAAATTTGTTCAGCAGCTACTCGGTTGAATACTCATACTTTGAGTCACTACAAGCTTGACATTCAGTGTAGCTCAAGGGCTACTTTTACCTCCACCATTCTTCAGAATGTGCTCAGATCATTCAGGTTGAGGACTCTGTCTCACAGGTTGAGGCAGATGGCAAAGACAACATCAGTTATGAAAGTTATGTACTTAGCATAGCATTAGATCTATGTTGCCATCTTCTGTCTATCTCAACATTACCTATCTCTGTACCCCTTCCAGATTGTCTATTTTAGTTGTTCGGTTTCTAGGGGCCCTTGTGGAACTTCCTAAAGACTTCATGTGTTGGACTTTATTAGTTCTTGGCCTAATAGTATTTTTTGTTTGTATTTTCAAAGTAGTCCAGTGTGGAAGTGATGAACTCCAGCTAAGGTGATGGGGGTGGGGGGTTGCGCAGGGCATTATGGGAGAGCAGGTTGAGTTGCTCATCATGGATCCAGTTGGCTCTGGTAACCTACTGGTTGAGAAGATCAGAAATAGACAACACTGATCTACTGATGTCCTTCCTTAGATTACTGTTGCGGTATTCCATTACTTGTGGTTTGTCCATATGACTTTTGGCCAGTGTACCAAAGTCAAAAACCACCTTCATGCAACGTATATCCAGCATATGACCTCACTTTGCAGGACAAGATGCACATAAGCAGATATATGTGTGAGATTCCCAGACTGTCGTGCTGTCAGTCTAAATGCAGAAACTGCTACCACTGCCAGTCTTGGTCAGATAAATGTCCTGTTGAGAAACTGTATTTTTACTTTTGTTTTGCTAAAGATGTTATGATATGTTGTTCTTATCTCATCTTCATTCTTGATGGGTGGGTTCTGAACCGAGCATCGCTGACTCGGCCACATACTAAAGCTCGAGAGCTTTCACTGGCTCGAGGCTACACCCTATCCCAAGATGCCTAGCGACAGTTACCCAGATCTCATTTGCCACTTGCTGCTTCGGGATTGTTTTTCACTGGCTCAGGCTAACTCTGTGTATTTTATAATTCTTTAGTGATATTTCATGTCAAACCTTTGATATTGTTAAGTAGTTTAAAGGAGCTTACTTGCTTTTGAGTGTTTTGAGCGTGCTTTTAATACTTTCACTGTTGTTTGCTGTTTCTGTATGGGCCGTCGTCTTTTCTCAGGCCTTTCTTTACTATCCCATCTAAATTTACTTTTTCCTCCTTAGAAGAATCCGTTTGAGTTAGAGGATTCCTTTTTGTCCCCTTTTATTTAGCCAGTTTTTTTATTAGAGGGCTCCCCCCCGTGCCTTTTTACTCCCTAAACTTTGAAGGTTTCGCTGTTTTAGTTAGAGGCATCTCCTTGGGTCAGAGAAGATTGTTGCTTAACTTAGAGACCTCTCCTCTAGCCCCTTTTCTTCTTTCCCTGTAATAGTTTAAAAAAAAAAAAAAAAAAATCTTTTCTGTCTCCTCTCTTCTTGTGTTTGTTGGTGCTTACTGTACTGTATAAGGATTGTGCCCTTTATATTTATTTTTATTGTTGGCTATAGTTGTGTCTAAGGAGATGGGTTAGGACCCTACTAAAGAGACAAAACAGTCTGGATTCAAAAAGTGTGACTCATGCACACATAAAATGTCATTGACAGATGGGCACACTAGTTATGTTTATTGTTTAGGAGCCGTTCACCTGCAGGATTCCTGTTCCATATGCCATGGTGTTAGCTCTAGGGTCCTGCAGGAGCGGAAAAACAAACTGATCCTCAATGGCTTGTTTAAGGGACCTTTTGAGATGGTTGTCGAAGGGAATCGGGCCTCAAAACCTTTGGATAAGTTCTCTACCAAATCAGCTTTGTTTGTTCCGGTTTCCGAGCCGAAGAAGAGACTAGAAAAACAAGTAGCTTCGGATCCGAAGTCTATTGGGTCCGAGAAGTCAGAGTCTCTCGGTTCAACCTGCATTGTCGGAACTGACTCGGAGACAGAAAAGGAGCCAGTCACCATCCTTGTAGCCGGTCCGTTCGGTCCCACAGTCTTCCCTTCTGCAGTCGGTGGCTGGTTGCCATAGATCATCTACCCATTCTTCTCGATCTTCCAGGAGCTTATCGGACGATAATGTGGAGTGGGTAGTTAAAAGGTTGCTCCGGACACTGGCCAAAGCAAAAATTTTCTCGAGCCCAGCCCAGAAGGACGTGGAGCCAACTACCAAACCTGCCTTGTCTTCCATTCCTCGTTCGACTCTTATGAGTTCGGAGCTGGAGTGCCTGGAGGTCCTTGTGGTGGAACCGTCAGATCCGAAAACCTCTCCTGGTGTATCGGTTCCAACTTCCGCGCTGATCTCATTGATACCTCCAGGGTACTACAGCTGCAGGGGTACCTGACAATGTAAACTCTCAGCTTGCTACGTTAAATTCTGAAATAAACTCCTCCATGCGCCTCATTTCATATGCGGCCGATGGAGTGAGCAGGGCAGCAGGCACAGGAATAACTCTTGGGAGAAATTCCTGGATGCGTCTTTGTGAGCTTGCTGAACCCTTCTATTCTTCCTTTATCAACTCCCCTTTTGACGGTTCGTCTTTGTTCGGGATAAAAGTGAAAGAGACTCTTACCAGGTGTGAACAAGATGGCAAAACTCTGTCTGCTGTGGGAGTACGTTTTTCTGTCCCTACCAGACCTTATTCCAAGGGTCAGAATGGAGGGGAAATGTGGTTCCGGAAGTCCCAAAGAGCTTTGCCAGATGCATGTGGGGATTTTTCCCCCAGGAACAGAGGGGGAAATAACAATGGAAAATGCCACCCACGCAGCAGAAGGGATCCGCAGAATCAGGGTGACAGAGATGCATTCTCTAGTAGGCCCTTCCAGTGTTCCTAAAAGGAGGCCCGCCTGTCCACCTCTGGAGGCAGTCGGGGGGAGATTATCACTGTACCCGAAAGCCTGGCTGGAGGTCACTGAAGACAAATGGGTATGGACGATCATATCCAGGGGATACAACATTCCTTTCTGTTCTCCACCCCTTCCATCAAAGTCTATCCCTGACATACCACTTGGTCAAAGGGATCAAGCAACTCTAGAAATTTAAAGGTTGCTAAGAAAAAGAGTCATCCAAGAAGTTCCCGCAGACCAAATTGGATCTGGAACTTACTCAAGGTTCTTTTTAGTTCCAAAGAAGACGGGGGACTGGAGGCCCATTTTGAATCTCAGCAGACTGAACAAGTTCATAAAGAAAATACATTTTCGGATGTTGACACTGCAGTCTATACTCCCTTTTCTGGGAAAAGACAATTGGATGTGCTCTATAGATCTTTAGGATGCATACTACTACACAAAGATGAAAAGGCGATCCAGGAGATATCTACGCTTCTGGTTGGGAACCAGTCATTTCCATTTCAGAATAAACATATAACGAAAAAAAGCACACACCAAGACAACGGAGCTGAGACCCAGCTATAGCGATGCTTAAAACAACTAAAATAAAAAATAATACCATGTGCTGGGTTAAACGGCTGATAGACGAATAATCCTTATTTCTCACTGTCCAGAAAACAAATCAGATAGAAAACGTTGTCCATAATACAATATTGCATCCAAAGAACACAGCAACGAAATCTGCAGTTAAAAGTTAACATCAGGCAGTTTATTGTTAAAAATGTAAGTGCTTTCACCCGAAGGCTTCCTCAGACATTTTAATTGCACATACACCATTAAAAATTTATATACCTAGGTAATTCAACCTATTGGTTAAAAGTAGTCATGTGTAAAAAGACCAAATAATGACTCATGTTAAAGCAATACAGAAGCGCTGTTACTTATAACAACAACACACGTTGAATAAATAATGAACACAATACATAAGATGCATCTGGAACTCTGAAAAAGCTCTATAAAGATGCATATATAATTAAATAAAATCATATAAAATATAATTATAATCTGAAGAGATTCTAAAAAGTCATATAAAGGCTGTCACTTGGGTCTAAAACACCTTTTTTTCCTCAAAAATGGTGCTATATGCACCCTTTCATTAAGACCAGGGTATTTATCTGCCCTGCATCTAATAATCCATCTCATCTTCCTTTCTAAAGTATGATTTTATGAGGTCCCCTCCTCTAACATTGGGGAAAACTTCCTGAATGACACAGAAAGTGAATGTATGTTGGGAGCCTGAAGATTTAACATGTCGAACTAGTGCATTGGTGTCATTGCCTGTCCTTATCTGGTAAAGATGTTCCCTAATCCTCTCTTTGAGTGCCCTATTGGTTTTACCTATATAAAAGGAAGTACAGGCAGAGCACCTAGCCAAATAAATCACATTATAGCTCATACAATTAGTGTTGGTATTAAATTTAAACTCAAACTGAGTAATGGGATGCACAAATGAAATCCTTGTATCAATATAATCACACTGATTACAGTGCCCACATGGTCTCGTATTATAACAAGGTTCATTGGTCCTGCCCATCTCAAAGCCCAAACTCTTGTGGCATAACATACTTCTAATGTTAGGTTTATTCTTGTAGGCCACCAAGGGTTTAGGACCTACTACGTCTCTAACCATTGGATCCAGGGTTAATATTTCCCAGCGTTTTTCTAAAAAAACCCTGATAGCCCCAGCATCTTGGGTGTAGTATAATGGTGCTCTAAGTGGTTGAACAGAAGCCATTGGATTAATGGATATTGTTTCTCCCTCATTGGAACTGTCAGAAAAATATGGTCTAGCTTGACTAGATCTAAGGTTATTAACTTCCAACTCCATTCTGTTGAAAATACTCCTATTATATCCTCTGTTAATAAACATATCTCTCATCCTATTAACCTCTTGTTTATAACCGGTTTCACTCGGATTCAACCTAGCTGCCCTCATGATCTGCCCCTTCATGACGTTGTTAAACACATATGTAGGGTGCATGCTCTGCCTATGCAACAAAGCATTCCTGTAACAAGGTTTACGATGTATAGAAGTGTTTAGTAGTCCATTAGGAAGTCTATTCAAAAGGACATCCAAGAAGGAAATCATGTCCCTAGAATGGTTCACCGTAAACTTAAGGAAATCAGTGGAGTGATTGATATCATGAAAAAATAACATCAACTCATCAGTGGTCCCAAACCAAATAAAAAAGAGGTCGTCCACAAACCTCTTATAGAAGCCTGCATATTTCTTGAAAAAACAATTACCAAAAAGATACTGCTCTTCCCAACATGCCATAACAATGTTGTCGTAGCTATTGGCACAAGAAGTGCCCATAGCTACGCCATCATTTTGTAGATAAATCATTTCATCAAACATGAAGACATTGTTGGTCAATATAGTCTCCAAAAATAGGCTTAACAGATCTATCATTTTGCCTGTGTATAGTGATTTAGAGTGTAAGTAACGTTGAAAAAATATAACACCCAAGTCATTAGGTATAATAGTGAATAAACTCACCACGTCTAGAGTGACCAATAAAAACTCACGTTGGGGGTCCACATCTTTCATATAATCATAGAGTTCCAACAAAAACTGTTTACTATCTTTTAGGATATGTGTGTTACTGTCAACCAATGGTCGTGTAAAATACTCTACATAAATGGACATCGGTTCTGTCAGCCACCCTTGTCCTGAGACAATAGGTCTCATAGGAGGATTGCTCAATGATTTATGTACTTTAGGAAGGCCCTGTACAATGGGTATCCGTGGGTTGTTAACTTTCAGATACTGATATAATTCATTGGATATGTCTTCACTTAATAACAAATCATCTAACATGTCAAATACTTTAAACACTTTGTCGGTGACAACTTCCATGTTGATCTCACTATAAAAAGAACTTTCACTTAATAGTTCTTTCATACTATCAGTGTAGTCTATTAGTTCCATCCTTTGTCAGCCGGCCTAATGACAATATTGGGATCTGTTTTCAAAGTATTTAAAGCCTGCCTCTGATTAAAGTTCAAATTTTGTCTATATCTAGACACCTTTTTACTGCTCAAATATTCATGAATATCTTTTTCGACTAATCTGGAATAAGTGTCCAATAACGGATGTAACTGGGGTATATACACACTGTTCGGTCGAAACTTAACTTCATGTACATTAGTGTTGCATGTTCCAAAGTCTAATTTTAACTGTATATTCCTTATGAAGAATTTCAAATCTATGATAGAGTCAACCAAATCCCCATGGCTAGTAGGAATAAAACTTTGACCTTTATTCAACACCTCATGCTCATATGTACTCAAAACCCTCTTGGTTAAATTGACCACTAACGAACTGTGGTCCTCTCCCACATTTTCTTCAAAGTGGGTCCTACTACTTCGTTCCCTGATCCTTTCCTCTTGTGGCGTCCCCTGCTCATGGACCTCTCTCTCCCCATGCGCTGAGTATGTGCTATGGGGAAAGGATTAAACACTGTATCACTATTAGAATTGGTTGCAGTATTATTTAGTGTAGGTACCTTCCTTCTAACAACTGTTTCTTCAACTCCTACTTGATCCGTAGTGTTGGAAAATGGAGTGGTAGGAATATGTGAATCTGTGTTCACAACATTACGTACCACCACTGCAGAGTTTTCAGCAGCTACAGAGGTATTGTTAACAACATTGAACGACACAGGGTATTGTTAACAGCATTGAACGACACAACAACCCACGGATACCTATTGTACAGGGCCTTCCTAAAGTACATAAATCATTGAGCAATCCTCCTATGAGATCTATTGTCTCGGGACAAGGGTGGCTGACAGAACCGATGTCCATTTATGTAGAGTATTTTACACGACCATTGGTTGACAGTAACACACATATCCTAAAAGATAGTAAACAGTTTTTGTTGGAACTCTATGATTATATGAAAGATGTGGACTCCCAACGTGAGTTTTTATTGGTCACTCTAGACGTGGTGAGTTTATTCACTATTATACCTAATGACTTGGGTGTTATATTTTTTCAACGTTACTTACACTCTAAATCACTATACACAGGCAAAATGATAGATCTGTTAAGCCTATTTTTGGAGACTATATTGACCAACAATGTCTTCATGTTTGATGAAATGATTTATCTACAAAATGATGGCGTAGCTATGGGCACTTCTTGTGCCAATAGCTACGACAACATTGTTATGGCATGTTGGGAAGAGCAGTACCTTTTTGGTAATTGTTTTTTCAAGAAATATGCAGGTTTCTATAAGAGGTTTGTGGACGACCTCTTTTTTATTTGGTTTGGGACCACTGATGAGTTGATGTTATTTTTTCATGATATCAATCACTCCACTGATTTCCTTAAGTTTACGGTGAACCATTCTAGGGACATGATTTCCTTCTTGGATGTCCTTTTGAATAGACTTCCTAATGGACTACTGAACACTTCTATACATCGTAAACCTTGCTACAGGAATGCTTTGTTGCATAGGCAGAGCATGCACCCTACATATGTGTTTAACAACGTCATGAAGGGGCAGATCATGAGGGCAGCTAGGTTGAATCCGAGTGAAACCGGTTATAAACAAGAGGTTAATAGGATGAGAGATATGTTTATTAACAGAGGATATAATGGGAGTATTTTCAACAGAATGGAGTTGGAAGTTAATAACCTTAGATCTAGTCAAGCTAGACCATATTTTTCTGACAGTTCCAATGAGGGAGAAACAATATCCATTAATCCAATGGCTTTTGTTCAACCACTTAGAGCACCATTATACTACACCCAAGATGCTGGGGCTATCAGGGTTTTTTTAGAAAAACGCTGGGAAATATTAACCCTGGATCCAATGGTTAGAGACATAGTAGGTCCTAAACCCTTGGTGGCCTACAAGAATAAACCTAACATTAGAAGTATGTTATGCCACAAGAGTTTGGGCTTTGAGATGGGCAGGACCAATGAACCTTGTTATAATACGAGACCATGTGGGCACTGTAATCAGTGTGATTATATTGATACAAGGATTTCTTTTGTGCATCCCATTACTCAGTTTGAGTTTAAATTTAATACCAACACTAATTGTATGAGCTATAATGTGATTTATTTGGCTAGGTGCTCTGCCTGTACTTCCTTTTATATAGGTAAAACCAATAGGGCACTCAAAGAGAGGATTAGGGAACATCTTTACCAGATAAGGACAGGCAATGACACCAATGCACTAGCTCGACATGTTAAATCTTCAGGCTCCCAACATACATTCACTTTCTGTGTCATTCAGGAAGTTTTCACCAATGTTAGAGGAGGGGACCTCATAAATCATACTTTATAAAGGGAGATGAGATGGATTATTAGATGCAGGGCAGATAAATACCCTGGTCTTAATGAAAGGGTGCATATAGCACCATTTTTGAGGAAAAAGAGGTGTTTTAGACCCAAGTGACAGCCTTTATATGACTTTTTAGAATCTCCTCAGATTATAATTATATTTTATATGATTTTATTTAATTATATATGCATCTTTATAGAGCTTTTTCAGAGTTCCAGATGCATCTTATGTATTGTGTTCATTATTTATTCAACGTGTGTTGTTTTTATAAGTAACAGCGCTTCTGTATTGCTTTAACATGAGTCATTATTTGGTCTTTTTACATATGACTACTTTTAACCAATAGGTTGAATTACCTAGGTATATAAATTTTTAATGGTGTATGTGCAATTAAAATGTCTGAGGAAGCCTTCGGGTGAAAGCGCTTACATTTTTAACAATAAACTGCCTGATTTTAACTTTTAACTGCAGATTTCGTTGCTGTGTTCTTTGGATGCAATATTGTATTATGGACAACGTTTTCTATCTGATTTATTTTCTGGACAGTGAGAAATAAGGATTATTCGTCTATCAGCCGTTTGACCCAGCGCATAGTATTATTTTTTATTACCAGTTCAGAGCTCTGCCCTTTGGTCTCATTACAGCGCCCAGAGTGTTTACCAAATGCATAGCAGTAGTCACGTCTCCCCTGAGGCATCTAGGATTCACTAGGGTTTCCATACTTAGATGACTGGCTCCTAACCGCCATCACCGAGCATTTACTGACCAAAGAAAGGGACACTGCCATTCGTCTTTGTTCAGAACTAGGAATCACTATAAACTTTGAAAAATCTGCCTTGTTGCCTTCACAGCATTTTACGTTTGTAGGGGCAGACTTAAACACAAAAGACATGGTAGCAAAACTGCCTCATGAAAGAGTACGAATGCTACACCATCAGGTATCAGTCTTGCTCATGAAGAAGAAAGTACAGGCAAAGTTTGTCCTCAAGGTTCTGGGTTCAATGGCAGCTGCAATAGCATTAGTCCCTCTAGCTCGTCTACACATGAGAATATTACGGTGGCTACTCTTTGCTCAGTGGTCCATGCAGTAGTTACCCATGTCACACAAGATTTTAATTATAGACACTTGCAAGAGAGACTTACAATGGTGGCTTCAGTTCACGCAGGTAATGGTAGGCAGACCGATGTTTTTCATATTTCACTGTTGCAGTCATCACACTTGGGTTATCCTGCCAGGGATAGCCCTCATTTGGCCCGAATACCAGCGGCTTAGTATTTCTGCGTCGGTTGCTGTTGATCCAGGACTGATGTCAGGTCTTCAGTGGTATAAAATCAGGCAGCCGACGCCATGACATCAGTCTTTCTTGCCGAGGAGCCCGAAGCAGAAGCAGTTCCCACGAGTGCTGGTCGGCCGCTTCCCTAGTTTTCGTTTCCGAACTGAAGTTGAAATCTTCTAAAGCTAAGTACCCCGTTGGGGATCCTTTTATCTTGCTCTAACCGATGTCAGAAAAAGTTAACAATTGTCTCGCCTGTGGAAAGCAAATACCACACCGAGATTTCCATTCTTACTGTATCACTTGTTTAGGTCCAGACCACGACGTCCCTCACTGTCGGTTTTGTACTTTGATCAATGCCCGAACTATATGTCATCGGGCCCTTATTGTAGCTAAATATTTTTGCTCTCTATCTCTGTATTCCGAAATGGCTTTGGTAAGCCATCCAACTACCGATCCTCTGAAAAAATGTAAGGATAAAGACAGAGACAGACCGCACCGGTCCAAAACTGCCGATGATGCTTCTGTTAAGCTATTTGCCAGTTCATCAGTCCTTAGTGAGGAGCTTTTGCAGCCCTTGATGCCCGCTTCTGTGGATTCACAGGCCACTACCAAGACCCGTTCGGAGTCTGGTATGCCACAAGACTCTTCTTTGACTAAGGATCCTGCAGATGTCTCTACCTTGGATGGGTCTGGAGCCACTGAGCAGGCACTGACTTCCGAGGAAGTTCTTCGCACTACTGATATTCGATACAAACCGCCGTCTTCTTTCGTGTCTTCAGTTCTTTATAAAACTACCGAGTTTCTAAGGCCCAAGGTACGAACTACGCCGAAAAAACGACCCAAACTCAAACACCTGCTTCCATGCCTCAATCTCAAATTCTTAAAATGGCAGAAGACCTTATCATGCTTATTAGAGGAAGCCAGCCTACCCCTTCCAAATGAAAAAGAGGCTTGTCCCCAGCAGTTTTATCTGACCAGGAGTCCGATGATTCTGAGGTTTCTGAATATGAAGACATGCAACCCTTGTCTGCTTATGAGGATTCAAATGCAGAGGAATCCATTCCTTCTGCTTCTCTTCCAGAGGATTTTTCATTTGGTAAAACCCTACACACTTTAAGGGAGCATTTCCTATGGGAATGTCAGGACTATCCTCAGTCCAAAACGAGGCTCAGGGAATTCTTAGATTTACCACAGCACAGACCTTTAGCCATTCCTCCTATCCTGGATGTTGTGGATGATGTCTTTATGGAATCCAGTTTAACTCCTGACACCCTCTCACCTGCTCCCAGGAAACCTGACAGGTATTAGAGTCCCTGACTCACACAAATTTCTTTTCAAAAATCCTACTGCTGACCCAGAGGTCATCTCAAAAGGAGCTAAAGGAATAAAAGCAACCACAGCTAAGAACCCCACCCCCTCGGGCAGGGATTCCCGAGCTTTAGACAGATGGGGTAAAAAGGATACACCTCTGCAACTCTTGCCATTAGAGCACCAAATTGTCAGTTCCACATGCTGAAATACCAGCAACATACAATGGAACTCCTTAAACACAAAATATCTACCTTTCCGGCTTGTGCAGAAAGTAAAAAATTACAGGAGCTTATACATTCTGCAAGCCAAGTTAGTAAACACACCTTGCAATGTGTCTTTGATGCCCTAGAAGCATCCTGCAGGGCAGCAGTCACAGGTTCTGTATTTAGAAGGCATGCTTGGCTTAAGAAACAGACCATGTCAAATCAAAACTATTGGACGCACCATTGAACAAAGACAATTTGTTTGGCACCAAGGCAGAAGAGGTCTTAAAAAAGACAGAAGAAAAAGCTAAATCAATGCAGACAGTTAGACTTCTTACAGGTCCAGCCCTCAAGGTTCAGCAGGCATTGCCCCTCCAAGCACTGGTCCTTTCTGGCCCCTCAAGGCCAGTTCAGACAAGACCTAGAGGAAGCAGACCCCCCAGACAGCAGTCCCAGGGAGTGCAGAGATCTAAGCAATGGAGTTCCTCCACTTCAAAAACAGGGAATGCTAAGCCACCCCCTTATGGAAATAACTCACAATGTCTTTACAACTCCACCCCTTACCTCTGCCCACCTGCTTTTGCCACTAGGAGGAAAACTCTCCTCCCATGCAAAAAACTGGGCCTCCATCACCAACGACCGATGGGTCCTCAACATAGTGTCCCAGGGATAAAAATGTTATTTCAACACTCTGTCAACTGCAAAAGTGTTCCCAGATCTACCTCCAAAGCAGTGGGCAGAGGCCCAAAACCAAGTCCATTCCCTGCTCTCCATGAGGGCAATACAGCCTGTTCCTGAAGACCAAATAGGCCAAGGTTTCTATTCCAGGCTTTTCTTGGTACCCATAAAAGAGGGCACCTGGCGCCCATTCCTCGATCTATCAATTCTAAACACTTTCCTGGTGATACCAAAATTCTAAATGCTCACCCTCCAGCAGCTTCTTCCTATGCTATCCAAGGATGCTTGGCTAGCCACCCTAGACCTAAAAGAGGCCTATCTACACATCCCATTCAGGGATTCTTGCAGGAAATATCTACGTTTCAGGGCAGGATCTATGCACTGCACTTTCAGTTCTCTGTGCTTCCCTTTGGCTTATCCACTGCTGCCAGAGTTTTCACAAAATGCCTGGCTCCAGCCATTACTTTTTGCAGACAAAGGAAAATTCAAATTTACCCCTACTTAGATGACTGTCTGATTCAGGCATACAGTCAGGAAAAGCTGATGTTAAGTTGTCTAGCTCGCCTTCACTCTTGCTGTTTGGGATCAGAGCCAATCCTCGGCTCCGACTCAGCCATCTTCAATGGCTCGAGAGCTGTTTACTGGCTCGAGGCTACCCCTTATTCCATGATGCCTAGCGACAGCTACCCAGATCTCGTTTGCCACTTCAGCTGCGAGGTGTGTCATTTTCTGGCTCAGGCTTGTATAATTCATTTTTTTGTTTAGAAATATATTCTTATACTCCGTAAAGCTATTGGATAATTTACCTTTCTTAGTTTTATTCACTGTGTGTGTTGTTGGGTACTTCGTTCTTTCATAGTCCCTTTTTAATTAGAACTCGTTTAAGTTAGAGAGTTCTCCCCTCCCCCCTCCCTTCCCAAGGACAACCATTTAACTTATAGGCTCTCCTTTCTCTTTTTGTTACGTTAAAAAAAAAAAATATATATATATATATATATATATATATATATATATATATATATATATATATATATATATATATATATATAGTCTGGTGTACTTTGACTAGAGTAGAACTTTTTTATCTGTGTATCTTTTGTGGTACTTGTTTTTTTGTGGTTGAGTTATGTCTAAGGAAGCTAAAGTATCTGGCTTTAAAAAGTGTGACTCATGCTGTCAGAAAATGTCTCTGACAGATGGGCACACTAGTTGTGTTTATTGTTTGGGCGCTGTTCACCTGCAGGACTCTTGTTCTATTTGCCATGCCTTTAGTCCAAGAGTCCTGCAGGAGTGAAAGAACAAATTGATCCTTAGGGGTCTGCTAAAACCTCAGGATTCACCAGCAAAGAGTTCCCAGCCAGTGAAATCCCCAGAATCCTCTAAAATGTCGGCTCCACCTACGGAGCCGACTCCAGTACAGGATTTACCGAGTATGTCGGTTCCGGCTGGCACCGACAAGACAACCCCTCCGACGGCTCCATCGGATGTTTCTGAGCCATCTCGGAGCCATAAAAGGCTGAGGTCCCCTTCGTTAGAGTCAGTTCATTCGGCTCCTCGGTCTCCATTATTGTAAAGTGAATGTAGGCACCATTCGTCACACTCCTCTCGATCTACTAGGCTGTCGGATCATGATGTGGAGAGAGTAGTAAGTAGGTTGCTAAAATCACAGGCACTAGCAAAATTATTGTTTAGCCCTCCTCAACAGGTATCGGCTCCATCCACCTCCCTTTCTGTTCCTCCTCCGACTCCATTGAGTTTGGAGCCGGAGTTCGTTGGGGTTCGAGTAGTGAAACCGTTGGCTCCGATAACCATCTCTCCTTCGTTTCCAACTTTGGCTCCGATTACCTCGATAGTACCTTCAATCGAGGAATCTGGACACCAGGGATCCCTCGTCAGCTCCAAGGGGGCGAGTGGCATCGGACCCTTGTCCGACCCCATTCTCCCTCTCGCAGCATCGGCGCAGGTGAGCTCTGCTCCAACATCAGCCTCGGAGCCGTCCCCATCGGCACAGAGAAATATTCCTATTTCTTTGGAACCGGAGCTTTCTATGCCTCGAGGCAGGGACGCTTTTGAGGTCATGCGGAGTGTGCTGTCCCCCGAGTCAGCACCACTACCAGCCCCACTGGCTCCATCCCCCATAGTGTCTGTGCCAACCTCTGCTCTTCCTCCAGACCCCAAGCATAGGGAACTGATGCTCCAGGACACCCCATTGGGTGTTTTCTCTTCTTCCAAGGCCTCCCCTGATCACTCAGAGGAGCCCCCTCGGAAAAAGAAGTGCAAGAGGAAGCACATTGACTCCCCTGAGTCTGTCACTTCTGATACAGACTTAGATGAATCGGAAGGGTCCCCGAGATCCCATTCTGAAGATGTTTCCTTTTCGGACATCCTGAAAATGCTTAGGCAGAGGGGGAACTGGAATCCCGTAGCCCCTACCGAGGATGACTCTGTATTCCTGTCCGCTTTCGGTTCCCGACCTTCCACCTCCTTCATTTCTCCTCCTTTCGACCCACATATGTCTGTAGTGGCTTGAAAGGCTTGGTCAGCTCCGGACACAGTGGAACCATCTCCGAGTAGACCTGGTAAATTTATTACAGCCCCCCCAGGATAAGCAATTTCTTTCTAAATGTGTGCCCGTTGATGCCATGGTGGTAGCAGCAGCCACCAAAAAAGAGTTAGCAGAGACTTCTTCATCTGTTCATTCCCCTAACAAGGAGTCTAGGACGATGGACAGGTACGGAAAGCGAATGCTTGCTTCAGTGACCTTCTCCATGAGGTCCCTGAACTATCTATGTCATTTTACTCGCCTTCAAAGGGATCTCCTTAAAGAGCTTGGAGATACCCTTCAAGGTCCTACAGCTGAGGGAGTACAAGCGAAAGTAGCTTCCCAGCTAGCGACTCTTAATTCTGTAGTTAACTCCGCCATGAGGCTCATTTCCTATGCAGCCGATGGAGCGAGTAGAGCTGCAGGCACGGGTGTGGCCCTCAGGAGGCATGCTTGGATGTGGCTTTGTCACTTTGCGGAACCCTTTCGAGCGTCCTTCACCAATACCCCCTTTGATGGCTCCTTTCTCTTTGGGCCACAGGTGAAAGACACATTGACTAGGTGTGAGCAAGAAGGCAAGACTCTCTCTGCCGTGGGAGTCCATTTTTCCACTCCCTCTAGACCTTACCCCAAGGGTCAGAAGAGTGGGAAGATGTGGTTCCGCAAATCTCAGGGAGCCTTGCCTGACAGACGTAGTGATTTTTCCTCCAGAGGCAGAGGGGGAAACAATAATAGACGCTGCCCTCGTGGCAGAGGGGGTCCCCACAACCAGGGCAACAGAGAATCCTTCTCTGATAAGCCCTTCCAGCATCCCTGAAGGGTTGCCCGGCTGCTCACCTCTGGAGGCAGTCGGGGGAAGACTTTCGCTGTACCCAAAAGCCTGGCAAAATTCAACAAGAGACAGATTGGTACTGTCCATTATTTCCGGAGATTACAAAATTCCCTTCCATCAATCCCCCTTACAGACAAAGAAGGCCCTTCCAGATATTCCACCCAATCTGAAGGAGCAAGCAGTAATAGAAGTTTCAAAACTGCTAGAAAAAGAGCCATTCCGGAAGTCCCCGCAGGCCAGCACAAATCCGGAACTTACTCAAGGTTCTTTTTGGTACAAAAAAAGACAGGGGACTGGAGACCGATCCTGGATCTCAGCAGACTAAACAAATCTGTACAAAGAACAAAGTTTCGGATGGTTACGCTACAGTCCATTCTACCCTTCCTGGGTCAGGACAATTGGATGTGCATGATAGATCTTCAGGACACGTACTACTATATCAAGATGGACAGATGCTCCAGTAGATTTCTTCGCTTTTGGGTGGGGGCCAGTCATTACCCGTTCAGAGCTCTGCCCTTTGGTCTCACCACAGCCCCCAGGGTGTTCGCCAAATGTATGGCAGTGGTCACGGCTCACCTGAGACATCAAGGATTCCAGGTGTTTCCATGTCTAGATGACTGGCTCCTCACTGCTACCACCAGGCATTAACTCTTACAAGCGTGGGATTATACAATCACATCTTACACCCAGCTAGGTATTACAATAAATTTCGAAAAATCTCTCTTGTTGCCCTGTTAATCTATCACTTACATAGGAGCAGAATTAAACACAAGGAAAATGTTCACAAGGTTACCACTGGAAAGAGTGTCTACAATTCGTCAACAGGTGCAAATCCTAATGCAGAGCAAAAGGATCCAAATCAGGTATGTCCTTCAATCTCTGGGCTCAATGGCAGCTGCCATTCTTCTACTTCCATTAGCGCGTTTCCACATGAGAATTCTTCAGTGGCTTCTTTTCACGCAATGGTCTTTCCAAGAGCTACCCATGTCTCACATGAGCCTGATCACGGAGGCATGCAAAAGGCACCTTTCTTGGTGGATGGTCTCCCCATTAGCGACTCAGCGCAGACCTTTCATACAACCCCCTCCGGTAGCCACAGTGACTACAGACGTCTCCCTGATGGGGGGGGGGGCATTATCTGGGCAGGACAGTCCAAGGCATGTGGCAACCTCACGAGTACCATCTGCACATAAATGTCCTAGAAATGAGAGCCGTGTTGCTAGCATTGCAAGCTCTTCAAGACTCTCTTCCTTCCGGGGCCATTGCAATTTAAACAGACAACATGTCAGTGGTGTGGTACATCAACAAGCAGGGTAGAACCAGATCCTACTCCCTGTGTCGAGAAGCACTCAGACTCTGGCAGTGGGTGATTTCCTCCCAATGTTTTCTGATTGCGACGCACATCCCTGGGAGATCCAACGTCATAGCGGACAGGCTCAGCAGAGCTATCCTCATGCCTCACGAGTGGTCTCTGAATCAGGAAGTTGCGGATCTTATCTTCCGCAAATGGGGACAACCTTGCTGCAATCTTTTTGCCACCCCCTTCAACAGTAAATGCAGCAACTGCTTCTCTCTTCTTCTGCTTCCAGGTCACATACCCAGAGATGCTCTAGTCCACGATTGGCCTCAGGGACTTCTTTATGCTTTTCCTCCATTTCCCCTAATACCGAAACTCATACAGAAAGCAAAATCGTTGGGTTGCAAAATGATCCTCATTGCCCCCTACTGGCCTCGACAGATATGGTTCCCGTTCCTGCACCCTTACCTTCTTGATCAGCCCTGGACTCTGGACCCGATTCCAGATCTCCTGATTCATCAGTCAGGCGGGTTGCATCAATCCTTCCAAACTCTTCAGCTCACAGCTTGGTTGCTCCCACTTCCAACCTTAGCCAGGCTTCCCAGCATTTCCCCAGCAGTCCGCGAGATTATCGTTTCCTCTCATAAGTCTACAACAAGAAAAACTTATGCTAGCAAATGGAAACATTTTTCCTGTTGGGCAGAGTCTAGGAATGTGGATCCCTTCTCAGCCCCAATCCACCAAATTCTGGAATTCCTAGCACAACTTTTTCAATCCGGGGCTGCTTCCGCTACGATTAGGGTACAATTAGCGGCCATTTCTAATTTTCATATCGGGTTGACAAATTCTAACATCATGCCTCATAAGCTCTGTAAAGCTTTTTTGAGAGGAACATCTCTTCTTAGACCGCCAGTGAGAGATCCCCCTCCTCCTTGGTACCTTAATTTAGTCCTAACTTCCTTAATTCTGCCTCCTTTTGAACCAGCAGTATCTTGCTCCATCAAGTTTCTGTCTTGGAAGACACTCTTTCTGGTTGCTATCACTTCAGCTAGGCGAGTCTCAGAACTTCAAGCACTATGTGTTCATCCTCCATACCTGGTGTTTCACAAGGACAGAGTTGCTCTGAGGACTAATCCTTCATTTCTTCCTAAAGTCTGCTCAGAAAATAATTTAAATCAATGTATAGATCTCCCTGTGTTCTTCCCAAATCATAGCAACAAGGCAGAGTACAAGCTTCACCAATTGGACGTTCATAGACAATTGCGTTTTTACCTACACAGAACTAAAGAAATAAGAAAGTCAGACCAATTATTCCTTTCTTATGCCTTAAACAAACAAGGTCTCCCAGTTTCCAGGGTGGCCTTATCCAGATGGTTTTCCCACACTATTACTTTTATTTACCAGTTACAGAATAAAGAGTTACCAACTAAACCGAAAGGTCATTCTACTAGGGCATTAGCCACCTCTGTAGCTTTTCAGTCTAGGTTGCCCATGGATTCCATCTGTGCAGCTGCCACGTGGGCGAACCCTCATACTTTTATTTCTCATTACAAGGTGGATATGGTCTCCCGGAGCAGAGCTGACTTTGGTTCCACTGTTCTGAAGAGTCTGTTCCACTGAGCCACCCAGGATGTTAGGTGCTAGGGATGCTGTCCCAAACAGGAAGAATGAAGGCGAGATAGACAACTTAACATTAAGAAGTTATGTACCTACCATAACGTTCCATGTTAGGTTGTCTTCATCTCACCTTCCTTCTTGCGTCCCTCCCTCCGTCCCCCATCCTAGTGGATCGAGAGGAGTCCTTTTTCACTGGCTGAGTATTCTTTTTTATTGTTATTCTTCTGGCTAGGTCTTCCTAACCTATTCTAGATATTAGGTTGCATGGAACAACCAGTTTTTGATAACTGGTTTCTCTTATATTATGTCTGGATTAGCTATTTCAAATGAGATCTGGGTATCTGTCACTAGGCATCATGGGATAAAGGGTAGCCTCGAGCCAGTAAACAACTGTTGAGCTATTGAAGATGGCCGAGTCGGAGCCGAGGATCAGCTCCGATCCCAAACAGCAAGAAGGAAGGCGAGATGAAGACAACTAACATGGAACGTTATGGTAGATACATAACTTCTTATTACAGCACCTGACCTTTTTGAAGGACCTACTGACCTCCCTGGGGTATACTATAAACGAAAAGAAATCCAAACTAGTCCCCACTCAAAAAATTGTATTCCTGGGAGCAAGCCTGGACACAGCAACCCAGATGACATTCCTTACTCTAGAAAAACAAGCCTATCTGACAGGCTGCTTCTCTCAACTAGCCACCAGAACCCAGTTATCCGCAAGGAAAATCCTGCAAGCTCTAGGGTTCTTGGCATCCTGCATTCTACTCATTCCATATGCCAGACTGGATATGAGGAAACTTCAATGGTACCTAAAAAGCCTTTGGTGTCAACACTCTCAGGACCTGGAAACTGTCATACCTATGATACCCTGTCTAAGGAAAGATTTTCTTTGGTGGGCAGCAGCATGCAACCACAACAAGGACCTTCCCTTTTCACAACCCACCCCACCCAGACCCTAACCACAGATGCATCAGATTATGCCTGGGGTGCATACCTGGATGGCAGGTCCATTCAGGGCTATTAGAACCCAAATCAAATACATCTGCACATTAACCAAAAATAGATGCTAGCTGTTCAGCGCACACTGACAGCTTTCAGACCCCTACTTTTACTGGGGCCTCTAGTGATCAAAACAGACAACACCACAGTGAAGTGGTACATCAACAAGCAGGTGGGGGAACCACTCTTATCCCCTCTGCAGGCTAGCCATGACCCTTTGGCACACGGCTTCAACCATGCAAATTCACCTGCTAGCACAATTCCTGCCAGGCTCCCAGAACTCTCTGGCAGACAGCTTAGGCAGAAACCTCCTAGACCCACACAAGTGGCAGCTAGACCACAGCACCTTCAACCTTATAACCCAGAAATGGGGCACACCAAATGTGGACCTCTTTGCCTCCCATAGCAATCACCAGCTCAGCAAATTCTGCACGAGGTAACCTCACATCAAGGCCTGGAAAGTGGATGCCCTATCCTTCCAATGGGTAAACCTCTCGATCTGTGCATTACCCCCTCTACCTCTACTTACAAGGGTACAGCTCAAAATAACGGAGGAAAAACCAAGAGCAATCTTGATTGCCCAAGACTGGCCATGCCGGCACTGGTACCCACTGCTGTGCAGTCTGTCACCCCTGCCTCCATGGCACCTACCTTAGATCCCAACTCTCCTGACCCAGCAGAATTCATGCATCCACAATTGCAGACCCTGAATCTGGCAGCCTGGCTTATTCCCTGATCTCTCCTCCAGTTGCCAGCCTAAGCAAGCAAGTCCTGGATGTTATACGTGAGGCCAGATGCCCCAGCACTAGAAAATCCTATGCTGACAAGTGGAAAAGGAAACAATTGCACCTGGATCCAGTCTAAAGGAGCTGAAACCGGCACAGCCCTCCCTACCTCTCATCCTGGATTACCTAGCAGACCTTCTTCACAGGGGCCTGTCCTTTTCTTCTATTAAAATTCATGCCTCTGCCGTCTCTGCTCATTACAGCACAGAGCCACCTCTCTTTTCTCATCCTCTCATCAAACAGTTCCTAAGAGGGGCTAACAATTTAAGGCCACCCAGAAGAGCTCCTACCCCAGCGTGGAACCTTAACCGTGTGTTGGAAAAGCTCACACTGCCCCGTTTGAGCCTGTAGCTTCAGCAGAGTTAAAATTCCTCTCTTGCCTTGCTTCTGGCCATCACTTCTGCTAGAAGAGGTTCAGGGCTGCAAGCACTCATGGTTGTAGAGGCCTTCATCATTTATCATGCTGACAGGGTCTCCCTCAGGGCTAACCCAACTTTCATGCCTAAAGTGGTGTCCAGTGTGGCTCTCAACCAATCTATTCATTTGCCCACCTTTTTCCCTAACCCACAAAACAAGGGGGAAAGGATTCTGCATTCTCTAGATGTGCACAGACAGCTCAGATTCTACCTGGCTAGGACAAAATCTTTTAGGAAAACTGGCCAATTGCTAGCCAGCTTTGCAGCAGGGGCAGAGGGCAAGGCCATATCCAAACAAACAGTCTTCAAATGGATAGCACACTGTAACCATTTCTGCTACAAATACCACTGGAAACCGCGCCTAAGGGGGTCAGGACGCATTCCACCGGGGCAACCTCCACCTCTGCAGCTTTTGTCAGAGGGGTTCCTACCAGGGACGTCCTAGAGCTGCAACATGGAATTCTGTTTATATCTTCACCAAGCATTGCCACCTGCCCATCTTCTCCAAATCCAGGCCCGGCTTTGCAACTGCAGTCTTGCAGGGCATCCTAACCAGCCCCCAGTCCTCTTGACTGCCTCCACCCTTTTCTTCAGCCCAAGTGTGATGACTGCAACAGTGAAACACGAAGAACGTAGTACAGTTGTGTACACTTACCATAAATGTAGATGTTCGAGTGTATTCACTGTTGCAGTCCTGGATTCCCACCCTCCATCCCCCTTGTCTCTCTTTCTCTCTCTTCCTCACTCCTTACAGGGATTTTTGGTATTTACTTTCTACTGGTGGTGTTCTTCCACCATAACCTAGCTCCGTATTTAGAGGCTCCTGATATTTGAGGCAAGAAAAACTGATGTAATGGCGTCAGCTGCCTGATTTTATACCACTGACGACCCGACGTCAGTCCTGGAGCGACAGCAGCTGAAGCAGAAATACTAAGCCTCTGGTATTCAGACCGACTGAGGGCTACCCCTGGCAGGATAACCCAAGTGTGATGACTGCAGCAGTGAATACACTTGAACATCTACATCTGGTAATTGTACACAACTGTACTTTTATTCACCCCCAGCCCGTAGCTCCAGTGACCAAGGACGCTTCCCAGATTGGGGGGGGGGGGGGCATTATCTGGGACAGACTGTCAAAGGGACTTGGCAGGAACATGAATACCACTTGCACATCAATGTCCTGGAGATGAGAGCGGTACTTCTGGCATTGCAGGCATTCCACACCTCTCTTCCACCAGGTACGATTGCAATACAAATTGATAGTATGTCCATGGTGTGGTACATCAACAAACAAGGTGGAACCAGATCTTACCCCCTCTGCCGAGAGGCTCTAAGAGTATGGCAATGGGCAATATCTTCTCAACGTTTTCTGATTGCAATGCACATCCCGGGGAGATCCAACATGATAGCGGACAAATTAAACAGGGCAATTCTCATGCCTCACAAGTGGTCTCTGAAACAGGAAATTGTGAACCAAATTTTTCGCAAGTGGGGCCAGGCGTGCTGCAACCTGTTTGCCACATCCATGAACTCCAAATGCAGCAGTCCTAATCCCCCCTCTGGGGGAGTCACCAAGGGATGCACTTGTGCACGATTGGCCCCCGGGACTTCTTTATGCTTTTCCCCCGTTTCCATTAATACCCAAAGTTCTTCTGAAAGCTAAATCATTGAGTTGTAGGCTAATTCACATCGCTCTGTATTGGCCTTGTCAGATATGGTTCCCCTTTCTATGGCCCCATCTTCAGAAGGACCCCTGGATCCTGGACCCAGTACCGGATCTTCTAACTCATCAGTCAGGAGCACTCCACCCCTCTATTCAAACCCTCAAGCTGACAGCATGGTTGCTCCTCTTCCCTTCTTAGCCAGGCTTCCAGAATTATCCCCAGCAGTGCGGCACATTATGGTTTGGTTGCAGAAGAATACAACAAGGAAACTTTATGCAAGCAAATGGAAGAGATTTTCTTGTTGGGCTGACAGAAATGGTATAGACCCCTTTACAGCCCCTATATCAGCAATTCTTGAATTTTTAACAGAAATATTTAATCAAAATGTGGCTGCAGCTATGATACGAGTACAACTAGCTGCCATATCTAACTACCATGTAGGAGACATGGGATCCAGTATTATGTCTCACAGATTATGCAAAGCTTTTATGAGGGGAACATTCCTCTTAAGACCTCCCATAAGAGAACCACCACCTCCTTGAGATCTGAATTTGTACTAGCTTCTTTTATTCTCCCTCCATTTGAACCAGCCTCCTCTTGTCCACTAAAGGTTTTAACTTGATAGACAATCTTTCTAACAGCCATTACTTCCGCTAAGAGTGTTTCATATTACAAGCTCTATCGATCCGTCCTCCCTATTTGATCTTTCACAAAGACAGTCTCTCTCAGGGTAAATCCTTCTTTTCTGCCAAAAGTATGTTCTGAATCCAATTTAAATCAGTCTATTGAGCTACCTGTATTTTTCCCAGTCATGGCAACAAGGCAGAATACAAGTTTCACTAATTGGATGTCCATAGGCAGTTACATTTTTACTTGCATATGATTAAGGAATTTAGAAAATCTGACCAACTGTTTGTTTCAGTCTCATAAAATAGAAAAGGGACTTCAGTTTCAAAAGTTACTTTATCTAAATGGCTTACAGACTCTAGTACTTATGCTTATAACTCAAAACACAAGCAGCTGCCAGGGAAAATTCGAGGTCATTCAACTAGAGCTATGTCTACTTCCACTGCTTTTCAAGCCAGACTTCCTTTGGATTCAATTTGTGCTGCAGCCACATGGGTTTAACCCTCATACCTTTATCACTCATTACAAAGTAGATGTGGCCTCCCGGAATAGAGCATCCTTTGGTCCCACTGTTCTGAAGTGTTTATTCCCTTGAGCCATCCGAGAAGAAGGTGCTGGGGGCGCTATCCCAATCATCAAGAATGAAGGCGAGATAAGGACAACATAACATAAAGAATTTATGTACTCACCATAACGTTCCATGTTTGTTGTCCATATTCTCACCATCATTCTTCCATCCCACCCTTCTTCCCCCTTCCTGGAGGATCGAGAGGAATTTTTTAAAATTGGTTATGAGCGCTCTGATTCCCTTCGGGTCTCATGAGTTATGGGTAGAAGGTTTTTGGTTGTATTTCTTATAGTGGGTTGGATAGTCTAGTGACTGGTTTTCTTACAAACGATATCTGGGTAACTGTTGATAGGCATCTTGGGATAGGGTGTAGCCTCGAGCCATTGAAAGCTCTCAAGCTTTAGTATGTGGCCAAGTCGGAACCGATGCTCGATTCTGAACCCAACCATCAAGAATGAAGGCGAGAATATGGACAACAAACATGGAATGTTATGGTGAGTACATAACTTCTTTTTCATGCCAGCTTAGAGAGGGAAATGTGACTGTAGAAGACAAATGCCTTACAAAGACCTCGCTGTTTGTTTTGCTTAGTGGCTGAGCATGATTACCTTAGTTGTAAGATTTGTCAGTTGCTTATCACAAAAACTCTTAGAAACAGGTTAGCTTCCTTGAATACCTACTTGAAAACCCAGCATCTAAAGAGCCACACCTGTAGCAAGGTGACAGAATCCTTAGCCTCAGATATCCCCCATGCACTCAAGAAGAAGAAGGAATACAAAAAAATTAAAACCCGAGACTTAGGCTCCCCAGTCTGATTTGGACGTCCCTGCTAAGATGCAGCAGGAGGCTGTGGTATGGATGACTCCTTATGAGATACCCACTACCAAGAGCTGTCCAGAGGCAAATATGGCATGTCTTGCTTGCATGTCCGACAAGACTGAAACTCCTATTGCCGTGAGAGACAATGAGGAGCACAGGGTGACTATATTCAAGGGATCAGTGGGGATACCGTAGATATTTGCTAGAGAAGAGGTCCCTGTCTCCATTATAAAGGTCTGCCAAGGATCAGAGCCATTGTGCTTTATTAAGGCAGGCATCCTAGTGAAGAAGAAGAAAAAAAAAAAAAAAAAAGACCAAACATGTTTCTTCTACATGATGTTCCATAAGCAGGAATATTTGGATTGTTCTTCAGGCTTATACAAAGCCATCTTATCCTTAAAGCCTCCTTCCTTTCTCTCTTCTCCTTTCCCTGCCCCCCCCCCCCGAAAAGGCAGCATGAATCCGCTGTAGAGGTGGAGGAATCCGATTCAGCTGAAAATCCTCATAAATACATTCTCCAGGACAGCTGGCCTTAGATGATCAGGATACCGTGTCACCAGATTTCCCACTTGAAGAGATTGCTCTACTTCAAGTAGGGCAGTAAACAGGCTACAGATCTACAGAAAAGGTATTTGTGATTTACTGGAAGTAGGGGTCCCAAAACCTATAGTTGCTCTTCCTGTCCTGGAAGCCTTCTTGGATACTTTTGCTTCCACATCTACTAAGGCATTCTCATAGCCTCCAGTAAACAAGAAAGCAAATAGGTTCTACGAGGTCCTAGAGAAGATGAAATTCCTGTACAGAAATCCTGTAGCAGACATCTCATTTTTTTCTCTCACTACAGCTAAACCCAACAAACTCCTCCCTGCATCCAGTGTGCTACCATCGTAGATATGTACGGAAAAAATGTCTATACGTCTCTCACCCTGGCAGTTAGGGCTCTATATTACTAAACACAAATTACTAGGTATCTATTATCTATTATGTGAAACCTGAATAGTACTCTTGCCAGTTCTGAGAATTATGGACCCAAATCCCAGGCTGTGTCTATGCTCAACAATGCCAGCTAAGTGGACTTCCAAGATGGCTACACACTAATCAACAGCTTAATGTCAGCTCTGCCTGTGAGAAAAAAGAAACTGAGAAATAAGAGACAGTGATATTGTCAGCTTGATTAAAATTCAGTTACTGGCTAAGGAGTACATTGCCTGGATGCCAGCAAAGAAGAAATTAAAAAAAACAGACAAGGTGAAGAGAAAACACTGGCTGGGAAGAATCCTGCAGCTGTTCAACAAAAAGCAGTTTGAACTTCAGATTTGGTACAAGAGAAGGCTTCTATAAATTTAGAGGAAAAAAAAAGATGTAAATTAAAATAAATGAACCATTGAAGGTATTTATCAACTTAAATAACAAAAGGCTGGACAAATTTAGAAGAAGCTTTAAGTAGTTATTCAAATGAAGTAATAAAACTGCAAAACTTAGAGGATAAAATGAAGAAAAGGCTAGCAGAGTATGAGACTTTTCAAAAAAATGCTGGAGCTAGAAGACAGGGAATGCAGAGAAAACCTGAGACATTCTGCTGTACAAGTGAAACTGGAAGGAACAGACCTTATTAATTTTTTATCAGCACAAATAAGTGACTGGACTAGTTTTCCACAGCTGAATTAGTTAATTGACAGGGCATATTGAGTGTGTGCCTCAAACTTGACCTTGTAAAAACAGCCAAAACATTTATTAGTAAAGATGCAATCATGCCGTCAGAAAGAGTTGATCCTGACAAATTGTGGCAGAAAGGAAAAGTATTAAAAATTGAAGACAGCAATGTGTTTGTCAAAAATGATACATCGGGTTCACCTTTGGACTTTAGTGAGTCCAACAATGTTAATAGATGGCTTGACAGTTTAAACTATCCACCCAATGGTGAATACATTTGGTCTGCGGGTGGAGCATTTTTAACCTTGAATAAGCAAATTAAGGCATTGGACAAGATTTTGTTCAAGTAGAAGTCCTTGCAATAGCACAATTTTTTTCTTGATGAAAGTATCAAATGTAAACAGGTCCCTAAAGATCTGAGGTTTAGAAAATTTCCTAAAGGTGTGGAGGAAAATTCACCATTTCACCTTTAATTATTCAAACTTTTTGACTGAACTGGTTTAGATCTAACCCGGTTGGTTTTACAGGAAAACAATCGCCAGATGGTTTTACTTAAAGAGGAAATTAACAAGCTTGTGAAGTCCATATCCACAGATCTTGATTTTCTGAGAGACAGGGTTAATGCCAACAACGTGTTTAAGCAAATTGAATCCAAATTGGTTTCTGTTAAACACAAGAAGGATAAAAAGATTGCTCGGGATGATCAGGATTACAACTGAAATGTTTACCCTAAACCTCCTGGTGGTGGGCAACGAAGGCTTTATTCCAATCTCGACCATTACAGTGATGACAATGAATTTAAAGGTCAGTCTGAGGGGGGCAAGGACCCGTAAGACCAACCTGTCCTGAGGAAGTTGGAACATCTGGCTAAAACGCCATCAAGAAATCCA